>NW_011363484.1:0-3609 GCF_000735185.1 Notothenia coriiceps | reverse complement strand
AACTCCGAGTCCCTCCCGGATGACCGAACTTCTCACCTTATCCCTAAGGGAGACACCAGCCACCCTGCGGAGAAAACCCATCTCGGCCGCTTGTACCCGCGATCTCGTTCTTTCGGTCATGACCCATCCTTCATGACCATAGGTGAGGGTAGGAAGGGAAATGGCGCGGTAGACAGAGAGCTTTGCCTTCTGGCTCAGCTCCCTTTTCGTCACACGGTGCGGTAAAGCGACTGCAGTACCGCTCCCGCTGCTCCGATTCTCCGACCCATCTCACGCTCCATTGTTCCCTCACTCGAGAACAAGACCCCGAGATACTTGAACTCCTTCACTTGGGGTAAGGACTCATTCCCTACTTGGAGTGGACAGTCCATCGGTTTCCTGCTGAGAACCATGGCCTCAGATTTGGAGGTGCTGATCCTCATCCCAGCCGCTTCACACTCGGTTGCGAACCGATCCAGTGAGTGCTGAAGGTCGCAGACCGATGAAGCCATCAGAACCACATCATCTGCAAAAAGCAGTGGTGCAATCCTTAGTCCACCGAACTGTAGACCCCAGTCGTGGGGGAATTAATGTACAATACAATGTAATATTTGAAAGGCATACATTATTACATTTTCATTGCATGAGTTCATAATGTTTCACTCCACTTACATCAGCCAAAAGGAAAAGAGCCTCTTCTTTGTTGAAGCCATCATGACCAGCAGAGATCTTTGGAGGATTCCTCCTCGATTCGGATGAGGACCTTCTGTATCTCTCTGCTCCATTTGGTCCGCTGACTGTTGAAGCTGTTTAGCCATATAATACTGCTACTCAATCTCGAAATAAAATACGAACTTTTAGGGAAAAAAACCCAGCAATAATAACGTTTAAACCTANTCTGTATCTCTCTGCTCCATTTGGTCCGCTGACTGTTGAAGCTGTTTAGCCATATAATACTGCAACTCAATCTCGAAATAAAATACGAACTTTTAGGGGGAAAAAACCGGCAATAATAAAGTTTATAAATCTAAATAATCCGTTAAAGGTCACAGCGGTTCTCTCCTCTTGCTCCTGATATTTTCACCCCGAAATATTGTACAGTAACAACAAAAGTTACTGTAACATTACAGCACTATTTACAGTATTGCTGTAATGTTACAGTAGGTTTTAAAGTGCTGTATACATTTCCCGCCGGACGGGTAGCCAGTGGAGGTTCTGGAGGACGGGAGTGATGTGGTGATTGAATTTGAGCTGACTGTTTTGCATTTGTTTTTAGTAGCGTTGTATTTATAGTGGTTTTCTATCCTATATGTTGGTTTGCTTCTATTCTTTGTTTTGCAGCTTATATGGTGTTTTTGAAACAGTTTTCAGTAGTTTTGTTCGTTTTGCTGCTCATTTGGTGGGTTTTTTGCATAATTTCTAGTCATTTATCTCTCTTTCTGGGTCGGTTTGAGTCCCTTTGGCATCCTCCGACCTCTCTGGTATCCTTTTGAGTCCCTTTGGCATCCTCCGGCCTCCCTGGTATCCTTTTGAGTCCCTTTGGCATCCTTCGGCCTCTCTGGTATCCGTTTGAAACCCCCTCTCTCCTGACGCTGTGACTCAGCAGTCATCTAATAAATTAGCTGATTCACAAATATCTGCATTAAATCAAAGTGAGCTGATAAATGTTTTATTAAACTCGGATTGAATCGTCTCTTTCCGTTGTTGCTGTCACTGAAACAGCATCAAGTTAACAAAGGTAAACAAAGCAACATCGGAAATGGTCCTTTCAAAATAAGGATATACGTCGATCGTGAAAGTAGAGTAAAGCGAAAATTACGTACAACAATGTAGACACAAATTATGAGCTAAATCCATGTATTCAGTTCATCTCAGATTCTCATCACGCTTTTATTGTGAAACCCCGTACCGGAAGTGCATATCGTTAGCTCCGTTAGCTTGTTAGCTGCTCTCGGTGGTCCCGTTAACCGGTAGATCGGTTCCTCTCCTCCGGTAGAAACAAGATGGAGCCGTTAAACCGGGTTTACTAAACACATCTGGAAGTGTTAATCATCGCGAGGACAAAAGACAGGCTTTAATGAACGGTCAGGTAGGTGACGTCACATTCAGCATCCTTTTTAAACCATGGATGTAGCAACAGAGCTGGATACAGAAAGTACCCGGATGTAGCCCCACAGCGCATGCGCAGTCGAGTTGTCCAGTGGTATTTATAGCTATTTCGTTGTGTTTTGCATCTTTTATGGTTGGTTTTGCATCTTTTTTCGTTATATTGTGTATTTTTTTTGTGGTTTTGCTTCTTTTTGTGGGGGTATGTATCTAATTTTGATAATTTTGCATATTTTTAAAGTTGATTTTGCATCTATTTTTTTGTAATTTTGCGTCTATTTGAGTAGCTTTCTATATTTGTATGCTGGTTTGCCTCTAATTCAGTCGTTTTGCATCTGTTTGAGTTATTTAGTTGATGTATTACTTGCAGTACCTCTAATGATCGGCTGCTGTCAGTAACTAAGTAATGTATAAATACCATGATTAACATACCAGGATCAAAGCAGCTGTTAAAGCCCAAACATGCCGTTATATCAAACCAGCTTATTTCATGTAATCCCCGCTAACCGACAGACCCTCAGGAGCTCCAGCTGAGGCGTTACATTTCAATATTTAGATATTTCAATCTGCTTGTTCCTGCAGGTGGAGGTCGGCATGGCGGAGCAGTCGGACCCCGAAGATGCCGGTGAGACACTATTTACTCTATTTACTCTATCTACTCACTAACACTAAATACATCACACTCAAAAAAAGACTTAAAAAATCTCTCAAAACAAATAAATCCAGCGTTATTTAAAAACTTAATCCAGGATCAAACTCACCCTCAGTTTAGTTTCCACTCCTCTTCATCCTCCTTCCTCCTCTTGTTTCCTCTCCTTGTTTCCTCCCCTCAGCATATTTTCAGCAGATAATAAACAATTCATTCCGCGATGCCTGTAAAGTATACATTCCCCCCCCCCACACACACACACACACCCGAAATCCAGTCTAACTCCAACACTGAGCTCATTCAATTATATTTTAACGATGTCTCCTGTCTCCTATCTCCTATCTCCTGCTTCCTCTCTCCTGCTTCCTGTCTCCTCTCTCCTGCTTCCTGTCTCCTCTCTCCTGCTTCCTGTCTCCTCTCTCCTGTCTCCTGCTTCCTGTCTCCTCTCTCCTGCTTCCTGTCTCCTCTCTCCTGCTTCCTGTCTCCTTTCTCCTCTCTCCTTCACAGCGTCAGAGAGAGATATCTACATGCGCTTCATGAAATGTCACAAATGTTACGACATCATTCCCACCAGCTCCAAACTGGTGGTTTTCGACACCACTCTGCAGGTATTACCATTATTATTATTATTATTATTATGTATTTATATTTGTTGTTATTGTTGTTGTTATTTATCACTACAAACACATTCTATTATTATTGTTGTTATTGTTTCAGGTGAAGAAGGCATTCTTTGCTCTGGTGGCCAACGGAGTGAGAGCTGCTCCACTGTGGGAGAGCAAGAAACAGAGCTTTGTAGGTGAGTGTGTGTGTGTGTGTGTGTGTGTGTGTGTGTGTGTGTGTGTGTGTGTGTGTGCAGGAGGATCATGTCATGG
>NW_011363483.1:0-2714 GCF_000735185.1 Notothenia coriiceps | reverse complement strand
GTTCACCACAAGGTGACTTCCTTTTGATTTCCTGCTTCTTCACACAGACTCTCTCCAGTACAGGTTAGCTCTGAGTGTTAGCATGCTAATGTAAACACAGAACATATTACTTCCAGAACACGTCTCATTGTTTCTGACAGCAACGTTTCTGATTGGCCCGTGGGTGTAAAGCCCGCCCACATTTTTAGTGATGACGCAGCAAATCTGGATCAGCTCCGTTGTTCCCCGTTTTTAGAGATGTGGGTACGGATGAGTAGAGAGAGGGGTTTATTTCCTGACACTTTGAGAGTCTCCTGACACACAGGGGACACACCGGGGACACACAGGGACACACCGGAGACACACCAGGGACACACCGGGGACACACCGGGGACACACCAGGGACACACCGGGGACACACCGGGGACACACTGTGGACACAAGGTGATGTAGAGAAGACATCACTTAGTGAGTCTCCTGACACACCGGGGACACACGGGGACACATGGTGATACACCGGGGACACACCGGGTGACACACACCGGGGACACATGGCGATGTAGAGAAGACATCAGATAGCTAACCCTCTAATGTGTGTGCAGGTGGCAGGGCTACGAGGGCTTCGTCCCGGCTCACAGTCTGCCCACCGTCGGCTGCAGAGACTGGGAGCACTTCAGCACCGAGGAGGGCTCCTTCCTGGTTTACTCCAGCGCCACCTCGCGCCTCAGCAAGGTGTTCAAACTCAGGACCTTCTGAGAGGAGCGGGGCGCCGCGCTGCAGAGACACTGATCCACAACTGGTGCTAAACTGAAGTGAATCTGGAGCAGGACTCCAGCGTCGTCTTCACTCTAAACCTTCAAACCTTCCTCCCTCTCTCAAGTCGAGCTGAGATGTCGCTCCGTCCTCTTCTGCTTTTATCTGCGGCACTTTTTAAAAACATGCTATTACAAAGTCTTGTTAAGCTCAGCTGATAACGACAGCGCCCTCTAGTGTCTCATATCACACCGTAAACTGGAAGAAATATCAAACATCTGTACTTTTTAAATAATGTTCATAACTTATAAGCTATAACACATGTTTTCCACCTGCTATATATATAATATACATATATATAATATATATAATATATGACTGGTATGTTTCTGTGAGAGACGCTTCTCAATAAACACGGTGTGCCTTGTCTCCCGGAGAGTTCACACTGAATGCTTCATTTTACTCTCTGTGATCATTAAATACAGATTTGTGATGTTTTGCTATGAAGTTTATAAAGTTACACGGACTAAAGATTCAAGATGTAAAGGTCTATTGTCCAAACTGAGATCGCAGGTTCCTCAACAGTGCCATCACAAGACAAACAAATATAAACAACAACAATCAAATAAAGATAGTGCAGTTCAGGTGTTTAGTCTCATGGCCTGATGGGTCAGAACCAGGTGTGTATCCAGGTGCGTTCACACAGCCTGCTTCGGTCTCTGGTGCTGAGAACAGAAACAATCTAACAAAGAAGTTGCAAAGTAGGTAAAAAAATAAGAAATATATAATGTTAGAAAATCTCCCTGGTCCCCGGCTTGAGCTTCAACCTCAGGATCCATGTATCTGTGATCCTCTCCAGAATGGGAGTAGTCATCACATACAGAGCATCAACTAGTTCCTGAACAGTGTCCTTCACATGCTGATATCCAAGAGAGGGAGTTCCACAGTCACAAGGTGGAGGAATAGAAAGCAGTATTTAATGTTTACTTCAGATTAGCTAAGGCCTGCGTAAGCAATACACATGTAGGGGCTGTGTCATCATGCCTATAGCTCTCTTAACTTCAACACAGTGTCTCATGAGCGTCATCCATGTAGTAAACATCCGGCTACCTACACAGCTACCTATGGCCTCTCTAATCACGTGCTGCTCTGACACAGAAGGAACGTTCACTATTTTCCCAACACCTAAGGGGAATCAAAAACATGTATCTTTAAGAAACTATTTAGCATTAAAAAAGGATGCTAAAGACAAGTATTTATAATATATTTTTAAATGTAACTACAAACACAAAAACACTTGGGACAATGAGTATATGGCAAACTAGGAGACGGATCAACCCCCTCATTATGGGACGCCCTTTCATCCATGTTTAATCAATACATGAGAGATGATCAATGAGTCAATCAATACATGAGAGATGATCAATGAGTCAATCAATACATGAGAGATGATCAATGAGTCAATCAATACATGAGAGATGATCAATGAGTCAATCAATACATGAGAGATAATCAATGAGTCAATCAATACATGAGAGATGATCAATGAGTCAATCAATACATGAGAGATGATCAATGAGTCAATCAATACATGAGAGATGATCAATGAGTCAATACATGAGAGATGATCAATGAGTCAATCAATACATGAGAGATGATCAATGAGTCAATACATGAGAGATGATCAATGAGTCAATCAGTACATGAGAGATGATCAATGAGTCAATCAATACATGAGAGATGATCAATGAGTCAATCAATACATGAGAGATGATCAATGAGTCAATACATGAGAGATGATCAATGAGTCAATCAATACATGAGAGATGATCAATGAGTCAATATACATGAGAGATAATCAATGAGTCAATCAATACATGAGAGATGATCAATGAGTCAATCATGTCAATACATGAGAGATGATCAATGAGTCAATACATGAGATGATCAATGAGTCAATCAATACATGAGAGATGATCAAT
>NW_011363482.1:0-3381 GCF_000735185.1 Notothenia coriiceps | reverse complement strand
CTTTTCCTTTATCGTGTGTCCATCGGGTTGTTTTATTGCACAACAAAATCATGTAAACATATTATGTAAATAACCCAATTTGTGTTCTGTGAAACTGAAAAGGATATAATATATTATTTTAAAGGCGAGTTGACAGGAAGTTGTTGTTGCTATGGAAACAACATTACGGAGAAAACTTAATATATTCTACATATAAAGACGGATAAAGTAAAGAACAAAGTCTGAAAATATCAGTACAGTATCATAGTACTTTAACATAATCGTTTTTGTTACTTTCGTTGCAGTTGTATGTCTTAAATGTAATGTAAATGTTGCCTTCGTGTGTGGTTCAGGGCCATCTTCGTGCGAAATTCACAATTCCATATTCGTGTGTCCATCGGGTGTCAATTTCGGTGTGACAGGGGCTTAACCCGGGGCTTAACCCTTTTACACTGTGTTTTCACTTCATGCTGGTTAATTGTTTCATTTCTTTACTTTGTCGTTACAATAGCATTTGTATCGACAAAAAATGAATTATTTGTGAATGAGTCTGTCAGCATTGACATGTTGCCAAAACAGATAGTCCGTTGTTGCACTCTTCAACCCTTTTGTGCAACCCTTGTATAAATATACCTTAAATAAAAACAGTTGCGAGACGAGGGCAACACAAGTAGCTCAGACTCCCTGGACACACACAAATCAAACTAAAAATGTATTATTATTCTGGGTTTATAGCAGGCGAGGCACATCACATTTTCATGAGCTGAGAATACAAAAACAACCCTCTTTTTTTATATCTTCCTGCTTTCAGAAACCAATCTGTCATCTTTTCTTTCTGTGACTACTGATCCGTGATATAAACTAAAGACACAGAAACCTGATGGAGTGCCTTGTGGACCAGGAGATAAAGGTATATATTGAAAAGACCTTCATGACTATGTGGATCAGGAGCGATAGGGTGAGTCATGAGAGCTCCTAACAGAAGCCACCTCCAACAGAATACTAATGAGCTCTGCTCCAGAGGCCTGCATGTACAGTATGTGAATGATTCTGTTTCTGTATGCAGATTCAATGAGAAGCTCCAGCTGCTGAACGTACATTTTACAGTTCAATTTAAAGACACTGAAGCTTGAAAACCTGAAGATAGACTGACATTTCCAAAGATTGAACAAACCATATATGAAGATTTGTTACTACAATTTGTGAAACAACCCTGCAAATCCAGGGAGAATGCCAATCATCGCTAGTAGCAAAACAAACCAAACCAGCAGGCTTGTGCTGTTTCTATGCAGTGACATTAGTCCTGAAAAGGCCAAAGGGGAAGGAAAAGCTTGAAAGTTTAGGTGAGTTCATGGATAAAAAGAAACGTAGAGTCTATAAAGGGAACTGGAGATTAAACTATTGGTCCTGATATATCAACCATGGCATTTTCATTCTAATAACGAAGGACTTCAGGTAGAAGAAATATTTCTTCACACCACTTTTTTCTCCCGCCCAACATATCCTTAACCATTGTAATTGGTAAGGGTCTTTTCCCTGATCAACCAGATGGTAGAAAGCAGTTAGAACTACAGCCTGCTGTGTTGTTATCCTCTTTGGTGTAATTCGGCAGTTCATAAAGTCAATTAAAAAGGATGTGACTGAGTATTACGTCCCTAATATTCCTGTAGAAAGAACACCAAATGAACCAAACTAGATTGGAAATAATATGAAAGGTAGTCAGATTGACATGTTTTCTGTATTTTTTCTGTTAGCATGATAGTTTTAGTAGCGAATCATGCTAATGCCACCTTGGACCACCTGGGACTTAACTGCATGAATGTTGAGCATTCATGCTTTTGTATCTGTCAAGCTAATCACTAAGTTCTTATACTCAAGCCTTTTCCCTAAGCTATTTGAAAACAACCCATGTTATCCAACAATTCAATCACGCTATATGTAATTTGGTCCTTTCTAATTGTGAATGTATTCTAATAATAGTTCAACTTTTTTATGGTAGTAGTAAGATTTCATTTTCCGAATTCTCGATTTCCTACTGGTGGCTCCAGAACTTTAAAAAAGATTGAACTGTTTATTTCCCCCAAAAAAATACTTGTATCTAGCCATAGTAAAACACCTGTTCTAGAAATACCCCATTCAGAGATGTGAAACAACATTATTTAAACATATTAATGTCATTACCTATGAATATAATTTTGTACACCTGAAATTGATTCTGCCCTTGTTCCAAACCAGTTTTCCATATGGTGACGACTGATTTCCTGCCTTCCAGGCAGCCTTCACTTTAGCTCATTTCAGTGCACTGTTCAAATTAGAGTGCAGAGACTTTCTTCACATATCATGGTGACCTTTTCATTGCATGGTTTTACAATTTGGAGCAGGGACTGATTTGAAATCTATTGGTGCATTCAAGAATCCTCTGATATTTCAGCATTAAGAGTCAGCGGCTGGACGTTGACCTTTTTAAAGCCGAGAAACTGACAAATTATTGGTATCTGTTGTCCTTCTCATAGACTCTCAGTGTCCTCATAGTAGCTTTGCATGTGTATCATCATGTGTAAAACTGAAACGTTAACTTGAATTAAATGTAATATGTCAACAAATGACACATACTTGTATTAGGTTAGTTGAAAGCAATTATATTAAGTTTAGATATATCATTTTAGGTTCAATTTAATATCTGTTGAGGTAATACATTTAACCTCTTAAGCACGAGGGTCCCCCCAGTGGACCCCCCCCACCGTTTTTTTTACGAGACTATGTCTCAGGGCTTCATAACATTTATGAAACTATTAATGTTCCATACCCTTTTAACGATAAGAAACTCAGCTAACTAACAATATGAACCATTTTTAGCTAAAAGAAACACAAGAGTAATACCAAGCCTTTGAATTAGCATGGAGCGAAAAAATGCTAACTAATGCTAACGGACTTTTGCACAGCACTCACGGTAGCAATGCGCTTATTACTTATCGTCACTGCACAAACAAGATATCTGATTAAAGCTGAGATTCCACAGATTCCACACATGTAATGTCATCACTGTAGGACCCCGAATTGCGGAGCTATCAGCCAGAAAAGAGAAAGTAAACAACATCCGATTTCAAAAATATTACAATAATTACGTCTTACCTTTTTTGATTTGTGATCAAAAGTTGTGTTCACCGGAATAAAAACGCCGCTCAAGGTTAATCCAATGTCTTTGTTTCACGTAGAATTTTTTACTGATAATCCACCATCATATTTATGGTAATATACTGGGTATAAAGTTTTGCCGTCCAGTCTTGTACTTTCAGATGTGCTTTGTTTGCTTCTCTATTATATAGTTCTATGGTAATGTTTATGTGGATTTGGGAACTGCCCCTCGATTCTATTGGATACTTTGGTTAAGAAAAAGGTGTA
>NW_011363481.1:0-24458 GCF_000735185.1 Notothenia coriiceps | reverse complement strand
CACACTCAGGGTGTAGTGTGTGAAGTGTGAGAGCATGATGTGGATTTAGTCTGTGATTTTGAAGTCATGACGGAGGCTGAAGAGAGGAGTAATTTTCTACATGTAGACACATATACAAATCTGATCTTTATTTTAGCCAAACCTATTAAATCTTTTAAATTAATATCTTCCTCCTACATCATAGTGAAGCATCTTTGCCATTTCCAGCATAATATTTAGAGGAACATCCAGTGACGAGGGAGAAGTCAGGATTGTCCGGTTAATCTGAAGTTGCAGCTTTTACTTTCCGAGTACTTTAAGGAAAGTTACACTCACATATTGACATTTGCTGCGAGTCACATCAGAGCGATTTGATTTCAGGTGTGAAAAGCCATATTCTTTTAACACAACAACAGAGTGTGACACGCACAGATAGGTAGAGAGAGGAGAGGGAATGGAAAGAGAAGCAGAGGAGAAACCATTAGCACCGAGATGAGATCAGAGACTGTCTGCAGGCTCAGTGTGAAGAGGGAATAATGGTGTAACACACACACACACACACACACACACACACACACACACACACACACACACACACACACACACACACACACACACACACACACACACACAGAGATGTGTTGATGGACTGCCTCTCTTTTGTCTCATTTTCCATCAGTTGTCATCGAAAGTTTTATTACAACGTTTATGGTTTTATTTTAGTAGCACTACCTGGAAATAAAACATAGAAGAAGAAATTAGCCAATCTTTTTTTCTATTTATGTATTTTGTTAGCATTCCTAACAGTGGATACCAAAGGTAATTACCAAACTAAAAGTGTTTAAAACAGACATATTGAAGATATCAAAATAAAATAAGTGGTAAAAATAACGGTATTTAGGATTAAAAAATAAATAAATAAGACACATACAAGACGTTTGGCAAATATAAAGCCATTACATCATTGTGGTTAGACACTGAATTTAAATTAGGTCACAGTTAAATAATGTTTAAAGACGTTTTTTGTCAAATACTTGAATATTTGAAGCTAAATTAAGGCACTTTTTTGTGTAACTTTGCGTTAAATCCTCTCTTGTATTCCCTCTGATTTCTCTCTGTGTGTTTGCAGGAACATTTCTGGAGTCTGGATAAAGCCGAGACTAAAGTGGCTCCGAAACTCACCATCCAGATCTGGGACAACGACAAGTTCTCCTTCGACGACTACCTCGGTAAAAACACACGGCGAAAACACATGATCGTTATTATTTTGTAAAAGAGATCCATGTGCATCATGAGGCCTTTCAATCTAACAGAGGTGGGAAGTAGTGGAGTACAAATACTTTGTTACTGTACTTAAAGGTGGGGTAGGTCATTTTGGAGAAACCAGCTCGAGTGCGCTCGAATTTAAAAATACACAACCGGAACAAATCTGCCACTTCCTTACAGAGCCCCTCCTCCAACACAAACGAATGCGCACATGACCAATGAGGGCACGAAATAAGTTTGTGCACAGATGGAAGGCTGACAGGCAGGTAGGCCATCCAGTTATTTTAGCCGGGCCGGCTCAGATGATAGGTCGTGCTTTTTACAGTACTACGGCTTCCACAGATGACATTTTTTTATGGATTTTTTGTCAAAGCACTTAAGATATTCATTGCTATCGGGATGTTAACAGCATTCCATGGAATATAACAAAAAGTTTATCTCGAGCCGGTTTCTCAAACTTACCTACCCCACCTTTAAGAAGTAACTATGCAGTGAGATACAGGGTCTTGTTCTTAGACAATGCATGTATCTTTTTAAGTCAAAGACTATTGAAAATTTATTTTCAGCTGTATCTCAGATTAAGTTTTTTTGACATGTCACAAGGTTTTTAAGATGCTGTGGTATTTGTGAAAGATGGATCACCTTCTTTCAAGAAATATTTATTACTTGATTTTAGGAAACACATTTTTGTTGGAACATCACCAACTAAACATCAGAAAACTGAAATGCATTTCTGGCTCATTTTTTTTACACATAATTTCCTGATTCTGGTAAAAATACGTTTTCCCAGCTAATTACAAGATCTTATTTATCTAAATATCCCATCTTAATTCAAGAAATCTTACCAAGCAAACGTTTACTTGTTCTATTGGCAGATGTGTTTACTTATTACAAGCGAAAACACCTTGTTTTCATAATTATTTTTACTTGATTCAGGAGCAGCGTTTTCCAGTGAAGATACTTTTTTCACCTCTTCTTAAGTCATTACCATCAACATCACTTTTTCTTACTTGCCTCTCAGGGCTTCCTTAGACAAGCCAATATTTAACAGTTATATTAGGAATAGCAATATACGGCAGAACAGATCATAGATGCATCTTTGGGGAATGTCAGTAAGAGCTTTGACTGATGACGTTTGTCTGAGTGTGTTTGAATGGATGAAAACTAGCTAATCATCAGAAGCATAATGAATGGGTTGGGAGGGATGGAAGTATGTTTTTTGAGATTGCTGTTGCTTTACGTTGGTATTTTTTGAATGTCTATCAAAGATCATGTCTGTGTAGCTCAGGGTCTGGCCACGGGGCTGATGCACTGCCCTCGCTTTGTTAATGATAAATCCCTGAGACATTAGTGCTCCTGAGGCTCTAATTTATTGGAAATATTATTGGTTTTTACATTGTGACATACTGTACGCCACATGTTTATCTTCCATCGTATACTGTATATTTGTTTTGTTTTTGTACTAGCCTTTCTTGTTTAAGGTATCATCCATTATACTGAGAGAGTTTCTTTTAAAACAGTAGATCCAATACTGTAGCTGGGCATATTTTCTGTATTACTCATTTTCTGTATGTAACCCAGAAATCATTATACTCAAAATCACAGATGATTTGGCAAGCTTGGCAAATGCACTACACAATTTATGTGGAATTTTAATTGTCTCTGCATAACTGAAATAAAGTCAGTCTAACATTTCAGTTTTTGTTAGATCTACCTCACTTGACAGTGAACAGCGTGCTATTAAATGTCCTTGCGGCAGTGCTTGTTTTCATTCTTCATCCATTATGAGTGAATTTTAACAAGCGAAATTCAAACCGACTCACAGTTGATGAATGAACGCTGGATGGCTATAAAAAAAACGTTCCTGACTGAATGGATGAAAGGTTGAAGAGGAAGAATGTGTGTTTTTATAAAATAATCCTTGTGGCAGAAGTTCACAGACAATACACGTCAAAGCTGCATTTCTCTAGAAAAGGAGTTTCACAATATTCCGATTTAACTTTTATACAAGGAGCAGTAACTGTTGTACTTGGGAAACATATCTCAGTGTGTCTACTTGTTAGAGAAAGAAGAGACTAATGTTCACCACATGTGTTCTCTTAACTCTGTCCTTCTCTCGCGTCTCCATCCAGGGTTTCAAAATTGCAATAAAAGGGGCCAGAAGAGCTACATGCTTGCAGGAGAGAGTGGATGGTAAGAATCAAAACACATGCCTCAACGGTACACACTGATCTGAGAATGACAATGTGCATTAGTGGCAGGCGTAGTTTCCTTCAGTAACTAGAACGGGAGGGCTCACATTGCAGCCTTTGTTTCAGGCTGTTTGATGTTCACATGTTTCATCCATTCGGAGGCGGAAGGATATATTACTGCCAGAGACAACTGGAGAGTCCTGAGCTACATAACACAAGCCATTTGCTGGAGAGTGATATACAAATATACAGTCATGTCTGAATGGCAAAGGGTGGAAACTTTATTTCTCTGTAGAGGCTTCTTCTTTAGTTGAGTGCACACTAAAAATAACAGAAACACACATACTGTAGAGTAGATTTACACAAAGATACAGAGGCCTGCAGTAAATACCAATTGTGATTAAGCTTATATTAGTATATTTGTTGAATGAATTTCTCTGATCCATCTGTTACCAAGTGTCTTGCCTTGGTAATTGTCAATGCTAAGATGCTTTTTGAAATTGGCATATATTTCAAATCACAAAACCACACAACATTTTGAAGGGAAACAGCAGTGAATCAATGGATTCACATCAAAACAGAAAAAAGTGTGTGTTGCTGGTGTGTTAGTCCAGAATGAAAGGTACTGTAGAGGAATTTGCTGTACTTTTTTTTATTTCATCCCGGAGAGGGGAGAGGTCGCCTGTGGATCATCTTTCATGTGGGATAAATGTTTGGAAGAAATCCAGAAATGTGTGAGGGCACTGTATAGCAAAGCAGAATGAATGTCCTTTATAATGTTTCTGACTTTCAAGCTGCCTATAACCTGACATTACAGGCTATACATTAATGACACTCGTTGTTTTCATTTTTGAGACAAATAACAAAAAGAGACAAAAACGCTGGGTTGCAAAGAAAGCTGTTTCAGAATGAATGGATTCCTGTAGCAGGTTGCTCAGATGGACTTCTCTCTGGCTCAGAGGCCCACAGGGCTTTTCTCAAAACAAGGCCATGTTTTCCTGTTTGTCTCCACAAAGAGATCATGGTGGTTTTATTGGGGATATCACAATTGTATTGCTGCAGTTCAGGTATTTTTGAGCCAAATACAACAGCAGAGGCCTACGGCAGGTTCTTTTTCTTGAATGGAACAGGGTAAAAACAAGTCCAACACCCGGTAGTGCATTTTTCCATGTTGAATAAAAGTTCATCTTTTAACTGCCATTTTAACTTAACCCCATAAAAACATTGTGCTTTACATTAATGCACATCAGGCGAATAATGTCTTGTTTTTTTTAATACTGTAAAACCTGCACAACGCTTTTAACATGTTGCACATTGCTGCTCCACACTACAACTTTTTTAACCTGCACAGCTCTCCACATAGAATATAGTATTTGTCATATTTTATTTTACTGTACTCAGTTCCTCACGTTTAAATATTGTCTTAATTTATAATTTGTTACAAGTCTTTAAGATAGCTTTTAAAATAGTCCTATTTTTGCACCTTTCTTCGTAAGCACCATTTACACCAAAGCAGGTTCCATTATGTGTAAACCTACTTTGCAATAAAACCGATTCTGATTTTGAAAATATTTGAGAGGTTTAACCGGTTTGGTATAAAATAACTTGCAATGTCATTAAGTCTGATACATTGGGCAGTTTGTGGATGTTATTCTGTTTCAGCACTCTGGCTCACAGGTTTTTTTGGGCTGATGGCTTGAGACTCAGGGTAATTTTAGGAACTTGGTTTTATTCAAAATGTCCTCTCAGTATTTCAGTGTCATTCATCATCATTTACCTCACAAAAGCCCTTTCATTCAACAGATTGTTCTCCGGTTCCTCTCCTGAACTCCTGAATCTTGTACTCACAAGACAGACAGAAGAAACATATTTGAAATGATGCAGCAAAATCACAGCCATGGTAAAATATGTATGTTTTATTTGCCAAATTAATACTGAAAAATCAAAGACCAGGAAACAAACGCGCTCCTGCGTTTGATTATTTATTCTGATCATACACACTTCCTGAGAAGGAAGAGAGGAGAAAACTGCTGGTATGAAAGGTTTTTCATGACACCCATAAAAAAAAGAACAGGCATATTATCCAGACACTTCTCCAGCTGTGGAATTGTGGAATTATGGAATAACAGGAATCAGCCAAAACCCATCTGTACAAATAATCGAGGTCCACTGCAGGTGTCTGCAGTTTTATATAACAGAAGGACAGCGTGCCATCATAAGCACAATTATTCCAGGTTTCCATCCAAAACAAAAAAAACAGAACAGTGACATTATAAGCTTAAGTGATCAGCTTGTGCTTATGCTAACCACATAACTTATGTAATGTCTCATAATAAGGAATGGCCTAGACAGAAACTTCTTGCTGTTACATTTACTTAAGACAACAGACATTAAGACTACAACAGTGTTGCAAAACTACACAGACGAAAACACTGGGGCAGCCATTTTCAGAAATGATACGCCTCCTTTGACAGAAAATAAATGTTATTACGGTGCTTTTGAAACCACCACATTTTCATATCAGCTATAATAAATCAAACAAGCTGCAGTTAGAAAAGGAAGCACACATTGTAAACACACTTTGGAGTAAACATAGGCACAGACACTCTTTAACAACTTATAAGTACACTTAGAACACAAATAAATAATGAAATGCTTTAACTCCATGTTGACATAAATACAGTATATTGCTCCTTTTCTCAGAATACACAAACTTGCCCACCCAAACACGTAGGGTCATCAAAACCTGATTACACCCCCCAATTACATTTAAATTGTACAAATCACTAGTTTGTGCTTCTTGCTCGCCCCCCGATCACACACCAATACTCAGTATGTCTGGAGAATTAAACACTTTCACACACATTATTCTCAATTACCTGAACAGATAGGCCTCATACAAGAACTACATTTACTCACAGCTGTGATCTTCAAAGTGCATAAAAGCAAATGATCTACTCAAAGTCAATGTGTTTGAATTATTCATTTTAAAGTTGGCAAAGAAAAAAATAAAATAAAAATGTGTTTCACTTAGTCACATGAAAATGAATGTTTGAAATGGATGAATATACAAATGGAAGATAAATCCTCTATCTCTCCTCTGGCTGCAAACACAGCTAAAATAAATAGTCCTTGGTTCAATTACTGAAAAAAAAGGGCTTTTAATTATTTTCCCATAATAAATAAGCATCTTATCGAATTTCAGCAGACCGATAACATCTAGATTCCCCGCAAAAAGACACTTAACGTATAATTGAGACTATGTTCATGCATGAGGCCCACTATTACTCATTCTCTGATAAAATAAATCCATATGAAAATAAAAGAAATAAATACAGCACTTATAAAAAGGAAAATGTTCTCTTTGGAAAGAAATGCTCTAAACTAATAATAATAATAATAATAAGGAAAATGGTGAACCTTTTGGTCAGTGAAAAGACAAGATTTCTCTGGAGGAGTCCTTTGCTCTTGAGAAGTTGAGGAAATAAGCAGAGCTCCCTCTACACTGTGGTCTTCACCACCCCGCGAAGGAGAAGCCTTACTGGAAGATCCCCTGAAAAACTAAATGGCACTCCACCACCACCTGCCTGGAAATCCTGGAGAACCCCCTGCTGCAGAGCGAGGGACGGCCGACTGTCTCCCTCCGTGTCTGGAAAGGATTCGCCTCACTCCAGCTTTGACATCTCGTATCTGGTCGTCATGATTTCCTGCAAAATAATCAGCAAAGAGGAACTTCCTTTATTGTCCAAACTATTTGACATTTCAGTTTTAGACAGTGATTCCCAGGAAACCAGTGTTTTATACTTCAGAAGCAACATACTGTTACCACCTCACATCTCCTCAGTTACTTTGGCTACGCCTGTCATGGTTTCCATCCTGGCAGAGCTAACGCAGTTCTCAATAACAGTGGCAGCAGTACCACCTGGGGTTAGAAGGAACTTTTTAAACAATGGGTCCCTAATTTCAGGCAGAGCTCCTGACCACATCCCACTGTGATGTAGTTTGGATCTTTAGGGTTTAAATGCTATGATACATCACAAGCAGTTGGAGAGGATGTTGTCACGACCAATTATCAGGACAAGCCGCAGTGTTAGAGCTGTTACTCTAAAAAAAGTATATTATTATATATTGGTCTAATTATACCGTCACACACATTATTTGCGATCCAAAGAGTGACAGGTTTCTGTTGCTGAGCTATCATTGGACAATCCTTACTCAAAGGAGGGTTTTAGCGAACAGTCAGGTAATAAGTGTTTGATTTCAATGAAGGTATGAACAAAGAATATGCCTAAAAGTCAGAAAAAGAGTCATGAAGTCAGTCCTCATATAGTCACCAACACAGTAAGTCCAAAATAAGTCTCTAAAATATTGAGCACATCTCTCTCCCATACTGTTTGATACTCCTCTCCACGTCTTTAGAGCAGATGTCTCTGGTTAAAGTAATAAGGTGTGCGGGTCCTGTTATTATAAATATTTATAGATTCTAAAGTTTTTCCTACCTCATCTGAGTCGAGCAGGACTGGTAGAGCTCTGCAGTAACAAACAGGAACAAAGAGAGACTGTTAGAATCACATGTATGAAAAGACTTTGGCAGATTAATGAATAGAAATGTGAACGGATGCTTACACATCAGTAAAAGAGCTAGGAATGTTATCCTCCACCCACTTCAAGTCTTCCTCCTGCACAAGTGGAAAAAGGGCGTGAAAAGAAGCAAACACTGCCATCTGCTGGTACATGTGAAGAGTTCTACAGCCGCTTTTCCTAAACTTGGTACGCTGCTCTTATCAGAAATGCTTCATATTCAATTAACCACAGTTATTTAAATGATATATTCCAAAAGTGTGCCGTTGTGGTACTGACTGTGTTTGCTTCCGCAGGCTTCACTGTGCCATTCGTCTCAGTTTTAGATCTCAACTTTATGCCCTCAGCTGTGAAGACCAAACACATAGGAAATATTAAATATATGTACATCACAATAATATTGGACACTGTAAATGTTTCAGGTATTCTGGGTAACGCTCCCATGATGTCACCGTACCAATGTTTGTAGAGGCGACAAACTCCTCGATCTCCTCGTCGTCAGAGTCATCCATGAGAGGTGTGAAAGCGTACCTGTGGATGTTGAAGTGATTCATAATACACATTAAAAAGTGTCCAATTCTGCACATGTTTATAATTTCAACAGTCCTAATGTGTTACTCACCTTTGGTTGTTTGCAGAGGGTCTCCATAAAAACATTATGACCAGCAGGATGACGGAGAACAAGAACCTCCAGAAAGCATCCTCCACCCACAGCTCAATCCAATCCTTCACACAAAAATAAGTCAAATTAAATATATAATGTAAGTGTATTGTTTTTAATGCTGATGAAAGTGCAGATACTCACAGACTGGCAATCTGCAAGCCGGAACTTCTTTGCTATCCAACCCATGAAGATGACGGAAGCTGAGAAAGAAATGTTTGAGACACGGATGTCAGTGTGTTTTCTGGATACTCCATTATGACTTCAGTTTGAACAGGTTTTATATGGATAGTAGCATTTGTTGAGTAATTCACTTACCAATGACGGCAAATATTAGAGTGTTTGTAAAGTGCCTGTAGAGAGACAACTTGACGGGGTTTCTCCTCAGCTTCAGAGTCTTGATGGTTTGTGCCAGGCTGACAAAGATGTTAGTGACAGTCAAGGAAACATGGGGCAACATTACAGGGCAACCATTTTACAAACAAATCTATGTATGAGACTTTAACCTCAATATAATATTATAAACAAACTCTTTCCTCCAGGGCCTGAGTCAGATTTAAATATACAAAATAAGATAATGAAAAGTAGTCCCTTGCCAACCATAACTAAGCAAATGAATGTGAAATTACAAAGCTGACTCCAGATCAAATCCAGATTTTCTCCAGGACTACAGTGTCAGTTTATAACTCGCTTTGAATTGAAACAAAACAAAACGACTTATGTTAGGTCGAGTAAAAGATTATGATTTGGCATGAAATAAATCTGTTGAGAAAAATGATGTTACGTTAAAATAAGTAATTGTTGACTTTTCTGTGACAAAGGACAAGAAGAGAAGTCTTTGGGAGAAAATGACTGTTTTGTTAGACTCATCTATTCAATTTAAGCTCCTCCATACTCGTATTAGAATTGTATTTGTTATACCTAATCAAATCTTGGAGACATTTTCTTCAAAAAGCAACGTTTTTTGTCTCAAACATCTTTTGTAGCAGACGAGGGCTAAAATGAATATGGTGGATTAGAAACAGACTTGATTTCTTTAACTATTAACAATTACAAATTATTTACATTTGTTTAATAACTTTCAATTAAATATATTGCAACTAAACTTTTATCCAAATTGCCAAACCTAGTGGCCCCTCATATTGAATGATTTTCACACACGAACACCGGTAAAGGTGGCAGGTTCTCATGCAAATCAATTATCTTCTCCCAATTAAGACCGAGAAAGTCCAGTAATGGAAGAACAGCAAAATACCATTGACTGTGCAAGAAAAGAAGCAGTGAGAATGTAAGATTTGAAGAGCAGTTCAATTGTACAAAAAAAATAGCCGTTATCAATTTCAGGGAATAAATGAATGATGACATATTAATGCATGTTGTACTGTAAGTAGGGTGCCTAATAATCTGGGAAAGGGAGAAGCATCTCCTGGACTAACGTGGGCTCATGTGAGGGGGGGGGGAGCAGGGGGGAACCACACAGGGAAAAGGTTGTGGGGGCAAAAAAAGGATATCCACCAGCATAGAGAGGAATCAAGCAGAGCCAGGGGAATGTCGGCCAGCAGGGCCAAGTCAGAGTCTTTCGCCTGGAAGGGAGGATAGAGCAGGACCAGGAGGCAAAGGAAGAGGAGAGAGATCATGGCCAGTGAAATAAAGAACCATTTACCAAAGTGCAGAGAAAGAAACCCCAAAAACTCCCACCAAGACAAGAAAACTTCAATATGTCAACATGAAGGTACAATAACTATTGATCAATGTTGCTGCTGAGCTTTACACTGGAAGGATATGAACCAGATGTTGCAGGAGTCAAGCACAGCCAGAACTATTTCTGTAATAAGAGCGGTGCCATTGTCTCGTCCCTTGATTTTTGGCCCCCCCCAAAAAGATACAAAGATTGTGATGTCAGTTTTACTTCAAAGTACAACCTTACAACAAACCACAGAGCTTTAATAACTCCTTGTTCATTCTCAAGACATGTTATCATTAGGTTATTAT
The DNA here is from genome assembly GCF_000735185.1 of Notothenia coriiceps. Classification (NCBI taxonomy): domain Eukaryota; kingdom Metazoa; phylum Chordata; class Actinopteri; order Perciformes; family Nototheniidae; genus Notothenia; species Notothenia coriiceps. Next base: position 13,787 of record NW_011363481.1, on the reverse strand, counting down.
CAATTGAGCAGCAGTGAAACTATCAGGCTGCTCATTGATCATCAGAAACTTATAAATCATCAAATAAACGTTTTGTTATTTATCAACTAACAATAGCTAAAGGGAAAGTACGACAATGCAAGGTTGATTTTTTTAAATAGTTCTAAACTAAAACATCAATCACATGTTAGGGATACCTGATGCTGGTTATCAACTTTATTTTCCCCTTCTTTTCAGCAAACAATTAAAGAGAGAAAACGTGGCAACAAAACATTCTTAAGCTTTACAGCAAATGTATAATAATAGATTTTTTCTTTTGTAATTGGTGTATTTTTTACCAGCACGGTCAAACCGTCATAATCTCCATTCATAGTACACCCCTTTGGTTGAAGCTTCTCCTATTTCAGGATGCGTTTGATTTCTTCTGATATAAATTGTTTTAAATATTATGTTTTTTTACCACTGCGTTCAGACTAAATAAGCTAATTATGTTTAATAATCACAACTCACCCCAGTTATCCTCAGAACACCTTCAATGCTAGCAAAGGCAAAGTAGAGAATGCCAAGCCCCACGACTCTGTGCATCACCTGCCCCAGACGAGGCCTGAAAGGAGACAAACATTAAGTCAAAAAGTGGTTTTGTTTGTACAATAATTGTAGTTTTAAAGAAAAAACAAGTAGGTGTGTGTTCAAATAAGTATTGACGTACTTTACGATGCCATAGCCCAGACTGACAATGATGACGAGTAATCGAGCCAGAGTCCTTTTGAGAGCAGAGACCAGCTCGGCAAAGATCAACAAGCCTGGAGCTGAAGGGGGGAAATAAACATTTAGAAAAACTGAAAATATGAATAACTGACATGAAAAGGGAAATGGTGATCTGGAGACACTCACAAGCTGAGCCGACAGTGTTGGTGTTTTCATATTCCGCACAGAAGACAGCCTTCTCCACCATCCCCAGAAATATGACCCCTGCTATCCAGAACTGGATCCTCAGCAGATCCTTCCAGTAGCACGCGGCCCAGATGAACCAGAGCAGGGCGTAAAGGATGTACACTATGCACATCACCATGTAGAACTACAACAGGAGCAGTTATTACAAAATACAGAAAAATATATAATGTTCATTCAAAAACATCTTGGTTTTTTGTGTACTATTCGGACTTTTCACAGAAATTGATGAGGTTTGGGGTCAATTAATATGTAGTATGTGAAACATAATTCACTGATATTAAGTGAATTCAAAAACTGTACATTTGGGGGGGTTTATGTGAACTTTCCCTTTGAAGTGTAAGCCAAATATTTGGTCTTGCTATTACTTATATGCACGTACCCAAAACATTTAAATACTATCCTCCATTAAGCCAGGAAAGCATCATGGGCACATTCAATAAATATACATCATATTATTAAAATCATCTACTCACAATCATTAGAGGCCATTCTGTGATCGAAATGTAGCCACGGCTGCTTTTCATCACCACACTAACTGGAAAAGAAATTCAGCCATTAGAATATTGAAACATGATTCCCAACACATTCACATTATTATTTGTTCTGGTGGAGACGGCAGTGTTGGCGCAAAACAGCTTTGCGTTTATGAGTCAGCTTCTTATTAGGGAAGTATATCTGCACACTCATGCACCACAAACCACTTCTTGCTTTTTACTGGATTTCCAGGGCAAAGTTCAAATAAGGGCGTTAAAGTTATTCTTTGTCTCTCCTAATGTATTTGTGTGTTTGAAATAAACTCACCTGTTAAATTCCAGTTAGCCTCCGGTTTACTAGACTCAAACTTAACCACAAGCAGATAAGGACCGTCCTTCCACGTGGTTGCTATGACGTTGTCGTTGATATTAACGCTCCCGTTCTTAGCCATGCTGCTGCTGTCATACTCCTCAGTAATCCATTTCTCATCCTGCGGTATGACAAAAGTAATTCAGTGTTCGTTTATACTATGTATGTAAAAACTACTTAAATAAAAACTTAATTAGTAAAATAAACACTGAAAACTGGAAGAATACATTCTGTTGGTTTCCTGGAATATTTTTCTTGGATCTTTGTAAACTTAAACTCACATAATTGTATTGTACAGTATTACGAACATTAAAGAGCAGGTTTATTTTCTTACAGGCTGTTCCCCCTTCCGAGGAGGAGCGACTGGACGTGGATCTCCTTTGGCTTTCTGAAAAACACAGAGAGTTATTGGGAGATAATAAATGCCATGATGCCACGTGTGTGACTATAAAATGACTTGTAATAAACCTACTTTGAGCATTGGAAAGGAGTGCAGTCCACTGTTACATGTCACTGGGCTATGTCTGTGTTCGATGCACTCTCCTTGTCCGAGGGGATTTGGATCCAGGCTCTCCCCTCGACTCAGCGGTGTTCTTGGGTACATTTCCTACAGACAATGACAGTCTACCCTCAGAATTTTGAAACAATCACGTTTATAAAGATAACTAGTATAACATTATGCTTCTGAACTTACTTCAATATTGTTGAATTCATTGTGACAGGGGTAGTATTTTAAATACCAGTGAATAGATAAGGTCACCTCCTCGGGACAGCCGAAACGCACAACTAAAAGACATAGACACATGTTATGACGAACAGGGGTGACAAAAAGGGGCATATCGTATCTTGTATCATTGAGGTAATGATACAGTATAAGCATATTTTTTATTTCTTACCTTTTAATTCAATGTCGGTGTCTTTATACATTGATTTCCTTAACAGCAGAGGTCTGGATGTCTGCAGTATGGATACATAAAGTTTGTTAGTGAGCTGGATTGAGACAAAGGATACTTTTTGTATTACAAAATTGGCCCTTATCTGTGTTTATGAATCTGGCAAAGGTTGAGGGGAAACAGAAACTATTGTCCATCGGTTTGTATGCATGTCTGTATGACGACTGTAATAGACTGGTGACCTCTCCAAGTTGCACCCTGCTTCTCAGCACAACTAAAACTGAAACAAGATCTAGAGACAGAGAATACAGCAGAGGGAATTTGAAACTGCACTACTTAAATTATTGATCGAGGCTTTCTGATTCTGTTTGGATTGAGACTAGGAACTGTGCTTTAACACCAGAAGAAGAAACTGCACTGTGCAAGCACTTGGCTGTATATCAGGGTGTGTTTTCATGTTTATTAAAACGAAGAAGGCTGGGACAAATATTTTACGATGTGTCATGGCAAAGCGTCTTTGACAGCTGTCCAATGTAAGATGTAGCCACTCGTTAACCGAAGGCTAACCTCAAAGTGCATATCAGCCCTTCTCTACAAGGCAATGTTAATTAACTTACAACATTAATCTGCTCTTGCGGTAGACATACTTTATCCAAACCTATACGACAGCAAGTCCCAGTGGACAGTGTTTAACGTTATACCATTAATTAAAAACAGATGTCACCACTGTCCCAAACCTCACATCTGTTAGCGAGCATAACAAGGCTAATGTAGCTAACGTTAGCTAACCGGTGCTGTCGTTAATGAGTGTTTCCGGTAAGATACTCACATTTACAACTGTGATTTTCCAAAGCCCCGTCTCTGGTGCAGCAACAACAGCATTTATAGTACATAGTAAAGCTACAAAAAGGACAGTCCATGGATAGAAAACCCCTGAGGTCGGACAGCTCCACGTCCTCATTCTGACTGCAGCAGCCATCTCGTTGTGGGAATGAACACTTCCTGTAGGAGTCGCAGTCAGCTGCCGGGAGGAGGATCTCTCACAGGCGGGCCATTCTGTGTGCTGCTGGAGCCTGGAGGCTGGAGCGCACCGGGAAAATTGTATTTGCAGTTTGCATTGGTGGCCTGAGGTGGAAGAACTACAAATATATTGTACTTAAAGGTGGGGTATGTAATTTATTTCAGAAACACTTGTTATATTCCATGGAATGCTCTTAACATCCCGATAGCAATGAATATATGAAATGCTTTGACAATAAATACATTTAAAAAATGTCATATGTGGAAGCCGTGGCGCTGTAAAAAGCACGACCAATCATCTGAACCGGCCCGGGTAAAATAACTGGATGGCCTACCTGCCTGTCAGCCTTCCATCTGTGCACAAACTTATCTCGTGCCCTCTTTTTTGGTCATGTGTGCGTTTGTGTGTGTTGGAGGAGGGGCTCTGTAAGGAATTCTGAAGGAAGAGGCAGATTTTTTGTACTTTCAAATTCTAGCGCACTTGAGCTGCTTTCTCCAAAATTACATACCCCACCTTTAAGTAAAAGTATAAGTACCAGAATGTAGGAATACTCTGTTACAAGTAAAAGTCCTTCAATCAAAATGTTACTCAAGTAAAAATACAAAAGTGTTTAAAAGTGTCTAAAAGTAAAACAGATAGGTGTTATCAAAGCAGGTGCTGCTGGTTTTAATGACTTTGTATAGGCTACTACCCGGTAGCGTTTGAATTTACTCCAGGTGTCTTTTAATTGTTGATTATACTTCACATTATTAATCCAAATCTGCAAAGTAACTAAAGGTATTTAATACATTTAGTGGAGTACATTGGTCTATGAGTTGTAGTGGAGTAGAAGTACAAAGTAACACAACATTGAAATACTCCAGTAAAGTATTTGAGTATTACAACACAACCCATTGTTTCAGATGCTACTTTTACTATATTTTCTTTTTATATTAACCGTTTTGATTTACACACACATAAACACATCTTGGCAGAATTAATTTCATTTTAATGAAATCTTAAAGAAATCTATGAATCATGTTTCTTTTTACAATATAGGAGATCACATTAAAAAGTGTTTTGTACATTATTATATTTACATGACATTACAAAATGCATACGGTAAACAATTTCACAGTAGAGTGTTTCTTAAGCTTATGGAACCTGTTTGATGTCTTAACACTGACACGTAGGCTAGCAATTGATGCAGAAACTGCTCGTATAAAAATTCTAAAGAAAGTCCACATAAGGAATTGTGAAGGTGCTCCCAGTGCAGTGAGGCATACTGTTTAGTACAGATGGTTTCAGTTTTGTATTGCCGTCTTGTTCCGCTGGGTTGCAATCTCTACAGCAGGGAAGAAGTGTCACTTGACCGTTGAGGCATAGCCCTCACATCAGTCACTCCATTGGCTTGAATTCGAGCATCACTTGACAAAAGAGGAGTGTCCACTGCAGGAGGTCTGAGGGAGGATATCACCACCACATAGCGATCATCCTCTTCACCCTCCTCATCCTCCAGGCTACCATGAATGTCTGCAGTAACTACTGAATTTTCTGCCGCCTGATGGCTGCAGGAAGGCGACGAGTTGAACACAGGATGTTGTGCAGCTGCTGATGATTCTCCATCAGGGTCCTCTTCGGGAAAGCTGGTGTTAATATAGATTATATCGTCCTTGCTGAAAGTCTCCGGGAGCTTTTCTGTGAGTTTTTCCAAAGTTTCTCGCAGTTGGGGAAAGAAAGGTCGGTCGAGTGGATCAGCCCTCCAGCAGCTGTACATGATCTCATACCTAGACACAGGTGAAAGAAGAAAATACAATTAATTTTGATACTATTTATTTAAGATCCTATGTGCAAGTTGCATAAGCAGTTTCTACTTTCACTGCTCATGGCAGTTAAGTTTTCAAAGTTGTTTTTGACTAATGATTTTTGCTCGCTGGATGATTGCCAAAAAAAAGAGAACTGAACAAAGTAGGTACTGTATCAGCACCTCAAGTGCAAACAACTTCTATATGTGCTGAAGCTTAGCATGTTGTTTGCTGCAACACAGAGGACCTTTTAAAGAAATGTCCCCATATTTTATTCCTAAACATTCCTGCAAGATTTAAACAACTAATGTTTAGTTATTATTTTTGTAATCTATCATGACTCGGCAATGTCAACTTCAACACAATCAAATCCAAAGACAACATATATTTGAACAAGTGACAACACTCACAGCTCATCCAAACAGTCTCCTGGCTGCTTCAGTCTGTGTCCTTCAAGAAGGTAGTCATAGATTTCATGGTTCTGGATTCCAGGGTACGGCGTCATGCCTCGGGTAGAAATCTCCCACATGGTGACGCCAAATGCCCACTGAAAAATAAACGTTTAAAATGTCAAGTGATTACTGACTAACTGTTAAAAAAGTGATAAATATTCTGATACACACACCATTGGTTATCACACTGAACTGAATGGTAATGTGAACTGTGATGTAACGACAAAAACACGATCTTAAAATGATTCCCTCAAAACATTTCACAGAGCTACTGACACATTTGATCATCAATCAACACACTGTAAGAGTGTATCACAGAATCTTGATATATGATTTCATCGCGATTCAATTCCATTGAAAAACCATGTGTAACCATGTTGAATTATTTCCAATTGGATTTCAATCTAAAATGTTTATTCTAAATCTTCTAGATTTCTATCATTTCAAAAACAGGGAAAAGTTGTAAAAGAAGGCATACATCCTAAATTACCACACATGGATAAATGAGGCGGTAAAACAGAAACTTTCCCACACAGGGCTGACCAATTATTGCTGTGTGAATTCCCCTGACAAATCCTTTAAAGTGCAACAGACGGTAATGAGCGAAACAGAGAGTGGCAGTTCTTCTTTTAGGGACATGATAGCGGTGAAGACACGATAGCAGATAAACGTACTTACCACATCACTCTTTATAGTAAAAACTCTGTCAGCCAGACTCTCTACTGCGATCCATTTTACAGGCATTTTAGCTATCCTGCCCTGCCTGTAATAATCCCCACTGTAGATCTTCTTAGACAGCCCAAAGTCTGCTACACACACCGTCATGTCATCACGCAGCCTATAAAACAAAAAGCAGGAACGGGTTAAGAATAAATGGGAGCTGCAAATCACAGAACCATGCTGAAAAAGTAAAATGACCGAGAACATTTTGCCTTTAATCTAAAATCGATATTAAGATTATTTTCATTTTGTAACCTACATGCAGTTGCGAGCCGCGAGGTCACGGTGCAGAAAGTTCCGACCACTGAGATACTCCATACCCAAAGCAATGTCCACCATGAACTTCAGGAGTGTCTGAGTGGGCAAGAACTGCAGAAAAATGAGCAAAGCAACACAATGACAATTATTGCGTTTATTTTAATAATAAGGATCAAGTATAATAGCTGGAATTTATTATGCGTTAAATCTCACCACAGAACTCTCTCCCAGGCGTGAGCGCAGCAGGAAACTATGAAGATCTCCATATTTCATGAAAGGCAGGATGACCATGGGCTTGGGAAAATTTCCTGGGCCTATTTCCAAGCACACACCTAAAAAATACCAAATGAATGTAAGGACATGCACACTAAACCTCTGATATTAAACCTTTGACATGAAAATTTGCAGGAAACAGTAAAGTGGGATTTTACAAAACAAAGAGGTAATACCAAGCAGTTTGATGACATTAGGATTGTTGAAGTCTTTCATGCATGCTGCCTCATTCAGGAACTCTTCGATCTCCCTTTGAGAGAAGCTGTCCACTGAAAAAAATAAGAATAAAACGGAAGAAGTATTGTTTTGTTTCTAATTTAATAGTTTATAGATGATGGACTGAATTTTTCTTTAAAAGAAAGCTCACGTTTCATTGTCTTCACAGCAACTTTTTCAGATGTCCCGTCTGGTTGTTGTAAGCGCCCCTCCACCACGGAACCAAATTCACCTGATTGAATGAAATCAAGAATAATTCATACTTTGAAATCAGTCATGTGAATATGAATGTTTTCCACACAATTCTCTAAATGACTCTGCTCACTCACCCTCTCCAAGAATCTTTCCTATGGAGAGTAGATTCCTCATGACCATCATGTCCTGAAGTTTGTTCTGGAGTTCATTGCTTACACCAAGGTTCCCCACTGTAGACAGGACCCAGTCAAATTATTGTGTATTCTAAAAAAGTGCCTTCAGCAGGACAACATAAATCGATAGTTACGTCTGTAACTACGGTTCTATGAGTCCCGGATGACCGCCAGAGGCGGTGCTTTAGCACTGGATATGTCCATCGTGCGCATGCACAGCTCGAGTACCAATAACAACAAAGTCACCTGTGACCCACGTGACACCGGCTATATCTGCCGGCATCGTCAGAGGATCTGTTCCCAGAATCTTCTTGCGGGCACAGCAACTCAGGCGTGCCGCTCTCCTGTGGAATGTTAAAGCGTGCCAGCTGGATAGGCCGATTGGAGTGGGCTAGTGGAAGCACCTTGGGCAGGAACGCCACATTTGGCCAGAGGGCAACACCCGAGCCATCGGAGTTCCACCTCAGGCATGTATTGCTCACGGGGAGGGCATGTAGCTCTCCAACTCGCTTCCCTGAGGTTATGGCAAGCAGAAATGCTGCATTCAAGGACAGCCACTTAAGCCCCACCCGGGTTTCAGGGGCTCGAAGGGGGGAGATGATAGGGCATCCAGCACTATGGCAGGTACCAAGCCGGAGCCCTCGGGGTGCTAGGGGGACGCTGCCGTAGAGCCCCTCTCAGAAAGAAGGACACCAAAGTGTGGCACCCCACTGTGGCGCCGTCGATTCCAACATGTCGGGCAGAAATAGCAGCCATATACACCTTCAAAGTGGAGTGAGAACGTCCACTATCCAGAAGGGACTGCAGGAACTCTAAAATGGTGGCCACAGAGCAATGCCCCGGATTCTCAGCCTTACTCAAACACCAGTGGGAGAAGAGCTTCCATTTGCACTCATACTGCTGTCGAGTGGATCGTGCTCTGGCATTCAGGATAATTTCCCTGACAGATGCCGTGAAAATTCTCAACAGCGGGTTGGGCCCCGCAGAGGCCAAGCCCAGAGCTGAAGGTGGTGAGGGTCGGGATACCAGATCTAACTCCTGAGCTGTGACAGAAGCTCCTTCCTCTTGGGGAGACGCCATGATGGGCTGCAGCAGAGATTAAGCAGCTGTGGGAACCAAACTCTCCCGGCCAGCGGGGGGTGACCAGAAGGAGCCTGTGCCCCTGAGTAAGGACCCTCTGAAGCGTCTGTATTATCAGAGGCAGTGACGGGAAGGCATACAGGAGACTGTCTGGCCAGTCGTGCGCTAGAGCGTCCTGACCCATCGTGCTGGTCACCTCTGTCCAGGAGAACCAGAGGGGGCAGTGCCTCAACTCTTCCGAAAAGGTTCCAAATTGACTCCACCACCTCTGGATGAAGCCTCCATTCCCCCGGTGGAGGCTTGTGCCAAGAGAGGAATTCTGCGACCTGATTCTGGTCTCCTGGAAGAAAGACTGCCCGCAGATTGGCCAGGCGGGGGAGCGCCCAAGACAAGAGGCTCTGTTAAACCCGGAGCAGCTGTGCGGACCTAGTGCCCCCCAGGCACCATCTTGCCCAGCCTGAAGATGGGAAGAAGGTGGGAAATGTCGTCCACACGACGAGGTGTCAGGTAGGCCCTCATGGCGACCGAATCTAGGACCATCCCCAGGTAAGTGACCTGTTGGGAAGGGTCAAGGCAACTCTTCCCAGTGTTTACTGTTAGGCCCAACCGGGCTACGTGAGATAAGAGGCGCGCCGTATCCTGGGCCACTTGAGGTCGGGACGGCGCGCAGACCAGCCAGTCGTCTAGATACGGCAGGACCTTCACGCCCTGCGCCTGCAGGGGTGCGAGAGCTGCCGCCACGACCCTGGTGAACACCCTTGGAGAGAGGGAGAGACCAAAGGAAAGCACCCGGAACTGATAGTGTCGGCCATGAAAGGCGAACCTCAAGAACTTCCGGTGATGGGATGCAATTGGCACGTGGAAGTAGGAGTCCCTGAAGTCCACGTTTGCGAACCACTCCCCCTGTGCGAAACACGAAGGGTGTCTGCTGTGTTAGCATACGGAAGGGCAGCACCTTCAGGAATCTGTTGATTCCTCTGAGGTCCAAGACTGGACAGAATCCGCCGACTTTCTTGCTAACAAGAAAGTACGCAGAGTAGAACCCCCCGGACTGAAGCAGAGGGTCTACTGGCTCGATTGCGCTCTTGGCCAAGAGGACAAACAACTCTTGAGCCAGAGTTAAGGCCTTCGCCAGATCGCTGATAACTATCATTCTGACCCGGCCGAAGGCTAAGGGCCGGCGTCGGAACTGCAATTCGTATCCCTGGGTTAGGGTGGAAAACACCCAAGGGTCGGAAGTACAGGCAGCCCAGTAGCTGAGCTGCTGCTGGGAAAAGCAGCCGACGACCGGCCCCGGGACTTCAGGGCATAGTCCCGAGCCCCTTGGGGGGGCGCCAGGAAGGCTCTGAGGCACGAGGCTGCCAAGAAGGCCGTCGACCGGGGGCACGAAAGTCATTGGGAGGCGGTTGAGGGGGCTGCTGGGACCCCCGCAGACCACCTCCTATGTGTAATTGCAAGGAAATGTGCAGGCATGCTGTTAGCAGGGGTGGTGGCGAAGTCCATAGGAGCTTGGCTTGGCAACTGGAAGGTCACCAGTTCAAGTCCCGGAAAGACCAAGTGCTACCGAGGTGTCCCTGAGCAAGGCACCGTTCCCTACACTGCTCCCCGGGCGCCGTACATAATGGCAGCCCACTGCTCCTAACACTAGGATGGGTCAAATGCAGGGAAACCGTTTCATTACATAATACCTAATGACAATAAGTTGAATCTTCTTCTTCTAGATGTCATTGTAATATAAAATCTTCCCTTTTGTATAACATGCACTGACTACTGTCTCGTAAAACCTGGATCTATAAGAAAACATTGTTCTTGAGTTTGCAAAACCTTTTTCTAAATTAAATTTTAGGGGTTTAATCCCCTCAGAATTGTGCCTTGGTATAATTTTATATTAAAAACAGCATTTAATCAAAAATGCAGCAAACATACATAGCTATGTTGCTCATATGTATTTATTTTATATTTTACAATTTAACCAGTTATTGCCCTTTTCCCCCCAGAAATGACATGGACACCGCTGATAGAAAACGCTGCAGGATGCTCTTCAACACTGTCAGCTAGAAACTTCAGGACAGCTGCCAAATGAATCCTGTGGTGAGTTTGTTTTGTTGTTTCCAAGGTCAAGTGTGAACTTACAATTGCAGTGTTGCCAAACTCCATCTACTTGTGAAGATAGTGTGATCCAATCAACGCCTGCAGAACAGTTACTAAATGTTTCGTCAACAACAGTAGAAATTGTCTTTTTTTTTATATTGTTGAAGAATAACAGGGTGAGCAGTTCTGCAATCTTTTTCGATTTAAATCTACATCTCACATTGCATACCCTCTAAACTGCGCAGTGTTCAGGGGAGAACATAAATGGTCCGAAAAAGTAAACAGGATGTCAATACAATATAATGAAGTTGCTCCTGTTACGACTGTTTGTGGGTGCAGTAAAAAGCAATACAAAGGTTTCATTTTATTGTCCTTAAGCCAGCCCAGTCAAACCATCATCAGCATGCAAATGTTATGCTTGTTTTAATCCACCTGCACGCCTTTAAAGCGACCGTGCTATTTCAGCACGTTGGTGACATGCAGTAAAAAGTGGGAGCAATAGACAGTTTGTGGAGAGAGAAAGCACACCAATGATCCAGTGCAAACACACTTAATGGGACAGCTTTCCAACCATCCATCCCTTTTCTGTACTCATATATTAAGGAGGAGTTTCATCCAAAATGTCCTATACTAGGTAAAACTGAATACAAATTGCACAAGGTGAAAAAAAGGTTCTCCATTTGCTCTGCACCTGAACCTTCTAAGCTCTCAGTAACATGTAGCATAGTAGAGACTGAGTGGCTTTATCTGTGGATCAGCCAACTCCCCGTAACAAGAAAGGGAATCAAAGCAGCGGAGGGGAGACTGGGGGGGGGGAGGCGAGGAGATGCATGATAGAGAACTTCAAAGGTGAACACAGAGTTCACACAAATATATGAGGCTCAGGCAGAGCCCACATAACCTCTACAGAAAAAGAGAACTGAGAACATACACATAACATACACTCAGTGGGGGGCAAAGCCGTCAACAATAACATCCTTCATTCTCGGTGGGTGTCTGTGACGGAAAAGCCAGCTGGCAGGCGGTAAAGAGGAGGAGGAGTTGAGGGCTTTAGGGGTCCAGTAGGGACTTTGGAGGGTTTCTTGGGTGGGTGTTGTTGTGGGGGCTTGAGCCAGGTATCAGGTGTAACTGGGCTGAGAGGCCCCCTCGTATGGGCATCCTATTCACCTGCTGCCCGGGCCTGGACAAAGGCTGGGGCTCCGCTGGGCCACAGACAGGCCAGGTAACACTAGAAGGTCCTAATGGCTCCAAGGTGAAGGCAAGATGGTTAGGAGAAGATTACAACATCGGAAAATGTTGGGTTAAAACTGAGCTTTTTGATGATCTGAGGCTCCAGAAACACAGTCCTTTTTTCCCATGCAGTTGCTTTGAATGCACTGATTCACAGAAACTATGCTGAGAAACCATTAACAAAAAGATCAAAAAGCTTAGGACAGAGTCATTCCTTTACAAATGCTGTTTCAATAATCCACCTATAATGATACATTTGTTTGCCTATAGGTTAAATCTCATACATGACAGCATATAGAAAAACATATATATATATATATATATATATATATATATATATATATATATATATATACTTTTAAGCTTCTAGCTGTATACCCGAGACTGGTGCTCCATGTACTTGCATGTAAAAAATCATGTGAGGAAATATAAATTCATATTCTTTTTTTACCACTGAAAACTTTAGTCTCTTCCAAGTGAACCACAAATTGCCAGAAGCAAGCCAATAAGATGCAGCAGCAGAACGATGGCTATCCTCTCAAACTATAATAGAAACGTCATGGCTGCTAGAGCGAAAACAACTTTGAACTGGAAAAGCACCTGTGGTTGAAGCCACCCTTTAAACAGCTGTACTGTATTTTGAAACAGACGATAAAATACAAAAATCCCAAGTTCACCTAAATGTGGAATGAGAAATCGAGTTAATGCCGATAAGGCCAAAGTCAGGCTGATTTAGGTTCCACTCTTTTATCAGCTTAATGCAAATACTTCAAAGGCTAAACAATGATGACATTTCGGAAGAAGAAAAAAAAGCCTTTTAGAGAAAGTGAACTCAAAAGCTCACATACCAAGTTGTGTGAGTGTGCTTATTAAAATATATTGTTTATGAAACTGATCCATTTGTTAGCGCCAGTGTGTCCCACTTGTAACAAAAGCGCTGACATTTTTGAAAAAAGAGACGTGTAGATTTCTGCATTGTTCTTTACATTTTAATGCAGACACACACCTACTGCAAAAGCACTGAATCCAAACAGTAATTACCATACCTGACTGGCATATGGACAGGTGTGTGTGTGTGTGTGTGTGTGTGTGTGTGTGTGTGTGTGTGTGTGTGTGTGTGTGTGTGTGAAACCAAAGTACACTGTTCTTAGTAGGACATTTCTCAATATAATTACAAATATTTTTCATCATGACAACACGTATTTTATGCATACAATCCCAGAAAAAGTGGGGATCTCAGTAAGCAATAACAAAATCTTTATTTGAAGCATTTTGGTGGATTTATATTTCAGCAAGAACATTTCGGACTGACACTCTTAACAGTGACGTTTACTGTAATATGGTTTGTCAGGTCAGAAAATCGCAGAACACTGAAACACAGGCATTGTGTGGCACATGTGAGCACAATGAGCTAACAAAATGTCACTCATTATTTGTTTAAAAGTTAAAAACATTATAAACCATTATATGGAGATCTACAGTGAGGATACAGTAGATAACCTGTGTGTGTGTGTGTGTGTGTGTGTGTGTGTGTGTGTGTGCAGAAACACATTTTCAAAGGGGACCCTAGATGTGCCTGCCCACCTGACTTCAAGCATCAGTCTAGCAATACATTCACACTCTTG
>NW_011363480.1:0-1288 GCF_000735185.1 Notothenia coriiceps | reverse complement strand
TCTCTCTCTCCCGGCCATTTATTTTATGAATTATTGTATTGTAGAATATTATGGTATGATGTAGAATGTTTTATAAGGGAAAAGAAGGGACAAAAGGTTCAACTCTCCAGGACAAAGACATTCTTATATACTCCAGGGAAGAGGATGCAGATTTTGAGGCAGTTATTTGTATTTGTAGGGACATTTAATATCCATAATGGGCTAACTCCAAACCACATCTTGTACATTTCTATCAATAATTTAAACAATATATTAGCACTATTAAAAACATTAGGAATAAGAAGGCAATCAAAACAAATTGATATTTAAAACATATTTAATCTGAAGAATCAAAATGTATTTTTCTTTATTTACTGTATGTAATGTCTTGTTGCTTTGTATGTCTGCCCCTGGACTTTGTCTGTTGTATATCAAATGTATGATGTGCATGTATGACAATTGAATAGATGAATACAAAATAAAGAAAACGATTCAAGATTCAAGGCATTTATTGTCATTCGTACATAGCTACAGTGTAGTTACGTCGTTGAAAATCTTAGGTCACAGGCTCCTCCAACAGTGCAACACAATAAAAAAGATAAAATAGTGCAAGTAAATACAATAAAAGTTGTGCCATAAGAGTCTCTATACAGTACAAGTGATAAATAATTTGTAAGTTGTACAACCAAGCATGGTTTGTTGTTCATTTTAGTTTCCACATCCCAACCAAAATCAGATAAAACAACCAGCAAATATTACCCAACCTTTATGCAAGATATGAAAGAATAATTCATCTTTTTGGTGGCCTATGTATTGTATTACATTTTCGAAATATTTTGTTTTTGTTCACACATTTTTATTTATGTTTTACACTTCCCCTATTGGTTTATGTACATCATGTTCGAAGGTATACAGACTCTTGCATTAATGTTTATGAAAAAAACCCCGAATGTTCTTAATTTTGGGCATTTTTCTTAATGGTTATTTTTGTAATTGTTGAAGATTGAGATGCTGTTGATGTGCTGCCTACTCTAACCACTGAGCAACTATATAATCTACATGGTTACTGAGGCATGACCATTTTATTTTTTTCCCTCTGCCCCTTACCGATGGATACAAAATCTCTCCATCTCTCTTATTCTTTCACTTTTTATGGACTATAAAGTATCTATCTATCTCTCTATCTACCTACCTACCTCCCTCTCTCTATCTATCTACCTATCTATCTCTCTATCCCTCTCTCTCTCTCTCTCTCTCTCTCTCTACCTACCTACCTACCTACCTATCTACCTATCTATCTATCTATCTA
>NW_011363479.1:0-7651 GCF_000735185.1 Notothenia coriiceps | reverse complement strand
ATAGATAGATAGATAGATAGATAGATAGATAGATAGATAGATAGATGGATGGATGGATAGATAGATAGATAGATAGATAGATAGATAGATAGATAGATGGATGGATGGATGGATGGATGGATGGATGGATGGATGGATGGGTAGGATGGATAGATAGATAAAATAGACAGACAGATAGATAGATGGATGGATAGATGGATAGATAGATAGATGGATGGATGGATGGATGGATGGATGGATGGATGGATGGATGGATGGGTAGGTAGGTAGGTAGGTAGGTAGGTAGGTAGGTAGGTAGGTAGGTAGGTAGGTAGGTAGGTAGGTAGGTAGGTAGGTGGATGGATGGATGGATAGATATATAGACAGATAGATGGATGGATGGATAGATAGATAGGTGGATGGATGGATGGATGGATAGATATATAGACAGATAGATGGATGGATAGATAGATAGATGGATGGATGGATGGATGGATGGATGGATAGATAGATAGATGGATGACTGGATGGATAGATGGATGGATGGATGGATAGAAAGATGGATGGATGGATAGATAGATAGATAGATAGATGGATAGATAGATAGATAGATGGATGACTGGATGGATAGATGGATGGATGGATGGATAGAAAGATGGATGAATGGATGGATGGATGGATAGATAGATAGATGGATGGATGGATGGATGGATGGATAGATAGATAGATAGATGGATGGATAGATATATAGACAGATAGATAGATGGATGGATAGATAGATAGATGGATGGATGGATGGATAGATATATAGACAGATAGATGAATGGATAGATAGATAGATAGATGGATGGATGGATGGATGGATGATAGATGGATGGATGGATAGATAGATAGATGGATGACTGGATGGATGGATGGATGGATGGATAGAAAGATGGATGGATGGATTGATAGATAGATAGATAGATAGATGGATGGATGGATAGAAAGATGGATGGATGGATGGATGGATGGTAGATGGATGGATGACTGGATGGATGGATGGATGGATGGATAGAAAGATGGATGGATAGAAAGATGGATAGATAGATAGATAGATGGATGGATGGATAGATAGATGGATGGATGGATGGATGGATGGATGGATGGATGGATGATGGATGGATGGATGGATGGATAGATAGGTAGGTACTTTATTGATCCCGAGTTGGGAAATGTTTGTGTTGCAGCAGCATAAAAAACAAGGAAAAGAGAAGTTCAGTGGTTCTGCAGATATTATATTCTCAGTGGAGTCGTTTGGACTCTTCCTCCTCCCTCACCTTCACAGTCGTGATTCGTCCCTCTGAACGGAGTAATGTGGACCGTGGCGAGCCAAATGATTTCAGCCGCCACACACAATCCTGAAATAGACTTCAAGCTGCTTCGCTGCACAAATCCTCCTCAGGGCTGCCTTATGGCTGCCATTAGGATTAATGATGCCGGATATAATACTGTTATGATATTGATTTTTTTTTCTTTTACTACTTCCTAATGAATTAATGGACATAAATGAGATCAGTGTCATGTGAGAAGACAAGAGGAACTTTCTGCATCCCTGAGGGGCAATTAAATGATGGAAGCAGCAAAGAGTAGGGAGACAGAGTAGGGAATCAAGGACATGTGGTTATAAACAAGGTTAAAGGGTTTAATGATGACTAAAACTGATTGTACAGGTCTTCAGAGTAATCCATTTGACAAAATATAAGCTAAATATGTAACATTATCATCCTGAATGAAGTATTGTGGTGCTGCAGATGTCTCAGTTTTGTACAGACTTCATCACATCATGACGTTTTTAATATACTTTTCAACGATAATGTAAATAATGTTTCAAAAATGGCTAGTTAGAAATGCTATACCAGTCAAAAACGTCACAACTAATTATTTGTCCCTAATCGTTCAGCCTGCCCGGGAATTATTTAGTTTGTTATCCTGATTGTAATGTTGTGTTTCCATCCTACTTGATCATTTGAAGCCCTGCTAGGGGTCTTGCACTGAAGATGTCAGTATCAAAAGGCCCAGACAGAGGCATCTCAACAAGTATTGGATTGGCCTTGACATTCTTGATAATACGGCTTCTTCTAATGAGGTTATGTGTTTTGGATTGGTTTGAGTGTTTGTCAGCATGACTGCAGAAAAGTTACTGATCTGATTTTTATTGAACTTGCTGGAAAGTTGTGGTATGGACGGAGGAAGAAGCCTTTCAGTATTGGATTGGATTTGAACTACAGGGCAGATTCACCAATTATGTTTCACCTATTGTTAGCTTTGCAAAAAGGGCATTTGTGCTGCATTCATTTGGTGTCTGAACAGCTTGTTTAAGGTTTCTAGATCTTTGGATATTCTTGTGTGACTACTGTATATTGAATTTATTTGACTTGTAGTGGAGTATTTTCAATCCACAGTTTACTTCGTCAACATCCAACCCTTGTTTATACTGCCTGTGTTGCAGCACCTCTTTTCACCCTCTGTCTGAAACCAGAGCCTAGTCTGCTCTGATTGGTTAGCTGGCCGGCTCTGTTGTGATTGGTCAACTGCTTAGATATGTCCCGCCCCTTTAGCCTATCATGAACAATGTGTTGGAGCGCTAGCTAATAAAGCGCAAGGGTATCATATTGATTTCATTATATTATGAAAGGATATGTTCACATTAGGCTTTTCTGTTTTGTAAATCAAGCAGAAAACGTATTCAACCTCAGTTAATACGTCTCCACATTTAATTGATGTGACCTTTTCGGAAATGCAGAACTTGACCTTTTAAATTATAATAATACAAACATAATAAATACACGTTTTCACAGCTGAACGCAACACACATGTATCAAAATAACACGCTCAAAATCCTAGGCTTTTTTTTAACTGTAATTGTAAATACAGTTGCCATTTTGAAACAGTGAGTGTTGTTATTTGAGAAACTATAGACAACCATACCATGATATTGATTTAAGCCACAGTACCAAGACCTTATTTACTCCAAAATGTGTTAGAGATATAAGAGAGTCTGGAATATAATTTTTTGGTTTTAGTCTCATTGTAATGTCCATTAAATCCTTCATGTCCCCTATAGAAGACCTTTCCACCAGTCTTTCCATGTAGAAACCCATCATCATGTCACGTTCCTCCTCTTAATCACCTCTGCAAAGATGCTTTGTTGACATATTTTCTGGCTTTATTTGAAGATCTTGACGCCTCGATGAGAAGCCGAGTAATTCCTCACGAGGTTTTATCTGCACTGCAAACAGAGCCGCAGATCTTCGTTAAACCGACGGGCCGTAATGGTTTAGTTGGTGTGTTTGTTTTCCTGAGCAGCTCAGCCCTTCCTCTGCGTCGATGAAATGTTAATGCTTTGTTTGCTGATAGTTAAACTGCAGAGGAAAAGATAACGGCTCATTATTACACGGGAATTAGAATCGGACTGTGTGAGTTTGTCGGGTTAAGCTTCATGTTCGGTGTTAATCTTGAGATTAAGAGTTTTTTCTTGACTGTGGACACCGCAGCTGGCAGAACAATGTCAGCTCAAGGTCAGTTTGATTTCTGCTTCTGGAGCTTTTTTACTTCTTTTCCACCATATATGAGACAGCTTGGTCAACAACGAGTAGAGAGGTGATTAAGACCCTTTAAATCAGTGTTTCTCAAAGGGGACACTCTGGAGTACATGTATCATTCCTACAATAAGGATGCTAGTTAAGATTATTAGTTTAAATAAATAGCATTTTTTTTGTAATTACTCCAACTTTCAATACAATTGTTAACTGACATAAATGGTCCAATGCTGCAACAAACACAATTCTGTTCATGATGACAATAACAAATGATTTAATTCAAACGACGCTTACTTTTGCTGCAAAAACAATTATTTAAGGGGTCCACAAAAGGTGGCATGTTAAATGCAAAGACAGGGTTAGTTGGCTCAAACACTGTTATTAAAAGTAAATTCTTAACATTGTAAAACATCATTGGGCGATTTTGGCTTCCGCAATGAAATGAGCACGATCCCCCTGCCACGCTGACGTTTTAAATTCGTCCTCCACTCGTAGTGTGTGTGACTTGTTTAGCCTTATCTCGACCCTCCAGAAAAACGCGATTCTGCGATCGCAGAATTTACCGCATAATCAGCAAAATGGCGCAGATTTTTAAAAGGCCGCATATTTATCAAAAGGCCGCATAATCCCCGCATTTTTCCACACAAAGTTGGACAACAAAGCCAAACAACTCACATTCACCGAGGCATCAACCTCCAAATCCCTTTCGAGGGCTACAAGAAACGAAGTGAGTAGCCTACAAGATTGAAGCTGGTCAGATAACGAACGAGTAAATGAAAACAGAATGAGGCGGAGAAGTGTGTGTGTGTGTGTGTGTGTGTGTGTGTGTGTGTGTGTGTGTGTGTGTGTGTGTGTGTGTGTGTGTGTGTGTGTGTGAGATTAAAATAGCCCAATTGCTTTTACAATAAATAAACATTGAATGTGTTTAGTTGAATAGTAAAGGGGTTTAACGTTAGTGGCAGGTTGTGTGTGAGAGAGAATAAATAAGACAGCCCAATATTTTAAAAAAACATTTATTATTTTCCCCCGCACATTTAGCATATTTCGCAACTTTCCGCATATTTCGCAACTTCCCGCAATTTCACCGCATAAAATCACATAAAACCCCCGCATGTTTAATCGCATAATCAAGGATTTTTGCCCGCGTTTTTCTGGAGGGTCTACTTATCATCACCATTCATGTCTATACAGTCACCATCGTTATGATTACATTGGTTACTATCCAAACACATATTTATTTAGCCTCGTAATTTTTGTTCTCAACGTGCATCACATTTATGCCATTCATTTAAAAAAATGCATCCAAATAAATATAAGGTGTATTTAAAAAAATAAAAAAAGAACTGCAGCATATTGCAATGTCTACCTTTTTCTAATGACCTGAAGCCCTATTTTTAAATCAGCAGCTTATTATACATTATGAAAGAGAAACAAGTGCTCTGTTCATTTAATGTAAGTGCAAAAATATGTATATTTTGCTGCTAAAATCCATCAATAATCTAAATAAATGATTATTTTTGATCATATTGGGTTAGGGTTATTTGTACTATAGGGTTAGAGTGAGGTTAGGGTCTATAGTTTCTTGTTATTTAAATTATTTGAGGCGTAAATGAGGAGTGCAATGAGTCTCTCTCAGGCCTCCTCTCCTGTTTTCATTTCACCGAGGTGTTTTTAGGAATACATCTTAAACTCTAAGCCTGAAAAAGGAACAGCATGCTGAAAGGCTTTCCTTTCATAGTCTATACAACCACTTTCTTTAAAAACACAGTTGCTCTGAGTGGTTCTGCTGCTGTGTTCGCTGAGCTGTTTCACTTTGATTCCTCCTGTACGCTGACAGAGAGCAGCGGGTACTTTAACTCTGAGATTTACTGTCCTCTGTAGAACGCGTGATGTGAGGATTAAAAAGCACCGGGGGAAAGCGTAGGCGGGATGAGAAATACAGAAACTTCAAAGGTGAGGGGATGTAAAAGGTATCATGTTACATTTGAATACTTTGAAGTATAAATGCACCAGTGGTGGAACAACGGAGTAATACCACAGTGTAAAGTAAAAAGTCCTACATTCAAGACTCCATGTAAGTAAAGAGTGACAATCAGCCTGACATGTCCTCTTAAGGGGAGAAAACAGGGAAATATTTGTCAACTTTGACTTTTGAGCTCTGTGGAAGCTTGTTAATTATTCTTATTTACCTTATCTTTATTTGTTTAGGCTGCCCACATTGTATTGTGCTATTATCACTTCCCACAGTTGTCCCTCGGTGGAGCTTCGAGGTTATTTCGTCTACTGTTGAGACGTACGGCTGTTCTTCAAGCAAACATGCTCATCGAGGCTCCAAGTTATTGCTCTAATCTTTTCTTTGACAAACATATGGACTTCAGCATGGATTGTTTTAAACATGTCTCAGTAAAAAGCTTTATTTTGCCTCTTAGCAACTTGTTTAGCTGTCACCTTAAGCACTAAGCATCATGGGTGATAACAGTGTCCGTCTTCAGGAGATGGTTTGACATGTGGTCAGGTATACTTGTAATGCAAGTCAAATAACACCCATCTGTTATTATTTATTTTGATATTTATGCAGGTTGATTTATTCTCCCTCACCCTGCTCATCCAATCACATCTGTGCCATATCTCATCCCACCAATCTAATCTTATCTAATTACCTGCGCAACTCTGCAGACGGGGATATGAGCCGATCGGAGATGAGTCCAATCAGACTCTTTGTCTCGGCTTGTTTTATCACGGCCAAATTAGTTTTCAGACGTGAGCGTTATGCTCCGTGATTCCCCGCTGAGACGCTGCCCAGATTCATCAGCGCTGATGAGGCGACTCGCACTCGGTTATTTAAAGTGTATTCTAACCGTAGAAACTCTGACTCAGGGAACAGGAGCTAAACATGTATTGAACATGACCGGCTCTGATATTGGAATTCAAAACAACCCTCCTCTCATAGTGCGTGTGAATTTTTGTTGTGTCACCATTCATGTCTATAGATTACATTGCATTTAGCTGATACAAATACAAACAGTATCTTATGATACAGTTGGTAACAAAAGCAGAACATATTTTATCCATCCTTTTGAA
Source organism: Notothenia coriiceps (assembly GCF_000735185.1). NCBI lineage: Eukaryota > Metazoa > Chordata > Actinopteri > Perciformes > Nototheniidae > Notothenia > Notothenia coriiceps. Next base: position 1,010 of record NW_011363479.1, on the reverse strand, counting down.
TTTTGCTTTAAAATTCAGCAGTTTGATGGATTTCATTTAGAAAATAGTAGCATACTAAATTGAGGCTTTATTTTTTATATTGTATACAGTATATCCTTTAAACCCTGCAATTCAGCATCAACATCTTATTATACTAACCCCACTGTATATATTGTTATATTAACATATAGTAGTAATGCACATTTTCCACTTCGTATGTTTATACAATTATTTGTATTCTATTTTATTCTATATTTATTGGACATTTAAGCTCCTTATGATTCATAAATACGTTTCATCTTAATGTATTTAATTTTACCTTTTTATTAAACATTCTGACTTTAAAGGTCACCTATCATGCTATTTTTAGGCAATAGCATAAGTCTCAGATATATAAAAAACATGTCTATGAAGTGTTTTGCTCAAAATACCAAACAGATCACCCATTCTAGCCATGCCTCATATCCCTCTATTTCACTTCCTGTTTCAAAAGTGATGATTTTGGGCTATAAAGATTGATAAAAAAGAGGGGCGGAGCTTATGAGGGAGATTCTAGCCGGCAGCTACTGTCTAAACTAAATACTGCCGTGATGAAACGCCATATCATGGATTATCAAGGATTATTTCTGAAACAGTATGGAGCTCAAAGGCTTTCTCTCTTGCCGGTTATACCACAAGGTGAGTTCCTTTTCATTTCCTGCTTCTTCACACACATGCTCTCCAGTACAGGTTAGCTCTGAGTGTTAGCGATGCTAATGTCAACACCGACCATATTACGTCCAAAACAGTCGGGCATTGTTTCTGATAGTACTGTCTGATAGTACTGTGGGTCCGCCGCCAATATTACGTCATATCGGACGCACATCTGGATCAGCTCCGTTGTTCCCCCGTTTTTAGAGATTTGGGTACGGAGGAAAAGAAAGAGGGTTTTATTTTCTGACGTTGCGTGAGTTCCCTGACACACCGGGGACACACATTTATGTAGAAAATACATCAAAAAGTGCATTTTGCATGATAGGTCCCCTTTAATA
>NW_011363478.1:0-3188 GCF_000735185.1 Notothenia coriiceps | reverse complement strand
GGTTGTGGTCCGTCATATGCATTCGAACATTTATTTTCAACCTCTTCTGTGTCAAAACTAGCATTGTGATCCATGTTTACGTTAGACCGGCCGCTCTCCCCCATGTGACGACACACACGGGAGGAAACATGGGGAGGCTTTTTTTATGCGGAAGTAAAAATGTCTTACAAAAACGACGCCAGATGTCACTGTAGTGTATATTTATGTATATTTTGGGAAAATCTAGTGTACACATCCTTTTTCTACACATTTATTCACTGGTGTCTCTAACCTACAAGTTGCTCTTTAAGATATTCATTGCTATCGGGATGTTAAGAGCATTCCATAACAAAAAGTGTATCTCGAGCCGGTTTCTCAAACTTACCTACCCCAACTTTAAGAAAAAGACATTTAAAAACAGTAATTTAAAAAGCAACACAATCTACCTGCATTTGAAATTACTCTAAATGTGTAATAACGTGTTTTAACCAGTAGGTGGTTCGGGTTAAAAAGCTGTGAAGTTTACAGTGTTAACACAATAAAATATATTGCTGTTTCCGGTTTAGTTTACGATGGATATATTTTGTTATCCACAGACGATCACATATTGTTTTGATATTTGGGAAAAACCCACAGCAACACAGAAAAGAAGTCTAGTTAATAAAAAAATCATAATATCAAACAAAATATGACAATTAACTTTATTGTGAAATTAAAACAGAACGGTATAAGAATAGTTTACGGTCTATTCTGAGGCCCAATCTCTCTATATAAATAAATAACTAAGCCAGATGTGTAATATTTAATGCAGCCGAACCATTTATTACAATGCATTTATGTGTTGACTTTCAAAGAGTAAAGCAAGCACTAGCTGAATAAAGTATGATTTTATCTTTTACGAAACGGAGGTCAACCAATCACAGAGCTTGAGGACTAATCACGGGGTTTGTCGAGCAAAGCGCATGGTGTAGTCTTAAACGATAGCTGAGGATTAGGTGTCTTCGGCCATCCTAAACTCCGATTCAACTATTTGTTTCTCAGAGTCGAAGGGGAAAAACACAAAACCATTGTACACAATTTAAACCAATCAATGTTGTGTAATTAACAAGGATATAACTTAACTTTTCAAATACTTATTTTAAGTTTAAATACATGATTTTATTTGTCAAAGTTCATGATCCTCATACCTTCAAGTACATTCTGTGTTATCTCACTGACTGACTGAGAATGAGCAGAATTGGAAGTATTCTAACATTTCACCAGGGTTAGGGTTGGTCTAAAAATATCAGTTCCACCTACCAATGTATTCATCATACATCTATCCTAAAGATTTGAATGTTATCATTAATTTAAGATTAAAACAAAAATGTGCATTTTACATCCTGTGAGACCTCAATGTGAGCGAATAGATTCTTGAGTTTTGGCCCAAAACTTTTTTGTGAATTCATAATGACAAATCATATTTTCTTTTGTTTATTCTTGAGTTTAAGTTGATGTAAATGGACACATGAGTTCACAGTAACTTTGAACACAAAAACCTAATGAGTTAATCCTTCAGTCACATCTGCTAAAAACGTCCCTGAGATATCTGGATAAAATGGTTGTGATGAACAGCCCGAAAAAACAACAATGGGTATCAAATAATAAAAAAAGCAATTATAATAGTAATTTATAAGCTAAGAACGTTGTGAAGCCACTATATATTTACTCAACATGTGTAGTTAGAGCATGTTGCCTGAAGCAGGTAGGGAAACAGTACTTTGTGAGTTGTATCAAAAACCATTCTCCAGCATGACTCGTGTCCTTCAATGGGACCTCTTGATATTTGCAAAGCCCTCTGAGGTGGTGTATGGTGGATGGCAGACTGTCACTGAAGGCAAGAGAGGCCATGTGGAGGAAGGGGATTGATTCTTATGAGGGCAGTGCAGCAGTGATTTGGGGTTGAATTGGGGATACATATTATTAATCCATTGAGTACAGAATGAAGAAAAGATGCCAGAGATATTTTCCAGGAACATTTTTATGCCATTGTCAATTTTACAGACAGAACTTGTTAAGTGATGCAGTGACAATTTAACTAAAAGCCATTTTATATGCTGTGTTTCAATAACATGAATTTAAATCCAGCTGTGGACATCATTAGTAGCAGCACAATTCATTGTTCATATCCCCAGTGAGACATGTGCATATTGTCAATGAATGGTTTTGAAACACATTCTTCAGAGTGGACCTAAACACACAGCAGCCCGGCGTCCTCGTTGTGTTTGCAGTCGTTAACACCCACTCCCCTGTGACGGCAGTTAAAGATGTTTGACTCTGTTCCCAAACATTGCAGCTCATCCAGCCAGATCCTCCCGGTCCCTACAGAAGGACAGCGCTTTTTTATTTTTTTATGGTTCCAGCATGGATGTTTACCATGAACTGCATGGCAGTAAAAAGGCAAAGAAAGCTACATCTACTGCCCTGACTGGGCAGTAGATGTAGCGGACATCAGTAGGAACAATCACTGCTTCACTGTAACAGCACTTGTTAGTTTTAGGTGTATATATATATAGTGGACAGGGTCTCCAGTCGGAACAGATAGCAGCAGAGAGGATTTGCTCTGTGTAGCACACATTACACAGGGGGCAATCACAGTGGCTCTCTGACAGCGGCTTTGTCCATGCTTTAAATAGCTGTAAGATTACTGTCTGACTTCATGCCAATTATTCAGTAATCCTGTTATAATAAAGTCAAAAACCCTCTGATTTCGCTCATATTTTTTCATGCATTTATTTACCTAACACCACCCACCCACCCTCCCATACAAATGCAAGTATTACAAATGTCATTAATCATGATTAATCACAGATTAACGCGTTTACATTTTTTAAGCGATTACAGTTTTTCTCGATTGCTAACACACAAAAATTCTACATAAAGCACAATTATTTTAACTGACACTCAACGAGCAAAACATCGGCTCAAATCTCCAAAACTCTAAACACGTTTTCAGCTTTTCACACAGTTTGCAAATCAACATGGCACTTTTTGCAAACCACTGCACACGTACACTCAAAGAGCAAAACATCGGCTCAAATCTCCAAAACTCTAAACACGTTTTCAGCTTTTCACACAGTTTGCAAATCAACATGGCACTTTTTGCAAACCACTGCACACGTTTCTCCACATAAGACACAGGAATCTGACATAAAGTCACGTGTTGGCAG
>NW_011363477.1:0-4756 GCF_000735185.1 Notothenia coriiceps | reverse complement strand
AGGTGGCATAGACAGTGGGTGAAACTGGTAGGTTTTCGCCTGTTTGGGAAGTTTATATCCAGTTTACTTCGTTTTAACATTGCTATTGCTTTGTATGTCGGGGGCGGGAGATTCATGTGATTGGTTGTTGGTCGCGTTGCTCGCAAAAAATCCCCAAGCTTCAGATACGCCCAATTTTTTTATGCCTGTACGCTGTGTGGACGGGCCGTTAGAGATGAACAACTGATGCCAGGCTCTGTAAAGGCGACTCGGGGGGCCCGGTGCTGATGGAGATGGAGGGCCTTAGGAGCCTTACTTGTCCCTGCTTCGTTTGCTAGCACGGGTTTAGCCTCAAAGCTAGTCCCTGTTTCATTCTACAAAACGGCTTGTAGTAGCTAGTTCTTGTCGTGTGGCTGCATATCTGCATTTGTTTTTTTTTGCTGGTAGATCACTATCTTCCAAGAGAAATATGAATGCTTAAATCTACGAAGCTAGCCAGACGTTTGCTGCTTGACTTCATGAAAACCTCAAAATAAACTGCTCAAAGCCAGTCTCCTCGATCACCACCAGAGGGGGCACTTAGACCAATGTAATCCAACACCGAGCATATTCTTTCTGACTTTCATCCCACAATAAAACATTATATCCCATGCACTAATGTTGCAAGACAGTTTAATACAAAAAACTTAAATCCGATCAAATCATAACAGACAAATCATAACATACAAATAATAACGCTGACTTCTCCTGAGAGGGCAAAACTCCTGACCCATGATGCTGGGTCTGTAAAATATCTGAAGGAGATTGTATAAGAACTTATGAATTGAATTGCGGCGCTAAGAGACTGCTCTTACACTGAGCGATGTAATTATGATGCGCCATGGGTCATTACTGCCGTGAGGAAACATCATTTTTATATGACGTACCAAAAGAGCATCTACAGTTTGACCTTGTGCGTTATTATCATGTTGATTCATGGGGGCTTTATACACATGGACATCAGGGAACAATATTCTATTCTATATTTGACTTAGCTTAGCTACATAGCTTATGGGCCACCGCCCAACTCGTTAAAACAACACAGCTGGTGATTTGATCTACCGTAATTTTTGGACTATAAGCCGTGCCTTTTTCCCTATTTTTCGACGCTGCGGCTTATATAACGGTGCGGCTAATCTATGGATTTTTACAGCTAACGGCCAACACCTTTAACTCTATGGGCTCTATGGCCGGTCCGCGGACCCCCACCTTTAAGCGGCGGGTTCCAGCAGGAAAAGCTGGAGGCCGGAAAAGAGTGAGACAGGTAGCGCGCAAAAGTAAAAGTGGAACTGAGAGTGGTATGCCGCTGCTGCGGCTTATATTCAGGTGCGGCTTATAGTCCGAAAATTACGGTAATCATTTTGCATTAATGGGCATAACTTTCATTGTCTCATTATTGAAAGGCTGTCAAAGAAAAGAAAGCACCCTTCTCTCTTTGGTTTCTCCCACTTAAGACGCAAACAAATAAAGGCGTTTAGTTTGATTTTCTACTACTAGCTGCTCAACAGGTGCGGTCTGTGGGCCTATGTAAACGATGTGGTATTTAATTGAGATAGTTAAATATTGCAGTGATTAATGAGCTCAAAAGACTTGCCTGCCTAATGTTAATGTCTGGCCTAAGCAATCAAAGAAGACAAAGCAACACGTTTGTTATTCAGGTTCATATGAAGGTTAACAGAATCATGCATGTGTTGCCGTAATGATGATCAATATTGAGCTCTTCCAAACATAACGTTTTGTTACACTTTTCCATTCATTAAAGCCAGCTTGAGCTCCTACTGAAGTGCATTATACAATGTCTTGCAACCCTTTCCACTGCTAAGATAGTAGAAGAAAGTAATAATGAAAGACGCCACATATATAGCAGGTGATGGTCAAAATAACATTGTTTGAAATAAGAAGTAATGAGTGCAAAGTCTGCTGTTTGAGATGATTGTTTATGTGGATCCCTCTTGTTTTATTAAGGGCACATGATCAACAATAAAAGCAATGTAGCTTCCATTCAGCTGTGTAACATTTCTGTGTGTGTTCAGACCTGTCTTCCAGAGTGGATGGTGTCAAAGAGGAGAACCTGAAGCTGAAGTCGGAGAACCAGGTTCTGGGTCAGTACATTGAGAACCTCATGTCTGCCTCCAGTGTGTTCCAGACCACTGACACCAAGAGCAAGCGGAAATAAGGAGAACCTCTGAGAGGCCAGGAGGAGAACACCCCAGCCTGATGGATTATTCAAAGACATTTGAAGGGCTTTGAAATAAAGTCACTCATGGAGACCATCACAATGACTGTTTACAGGCATCCATCTGTACACATGGGCCAGGCCAGACTACACAAAGTGAAGCCTCAGTGAAGGAACGTCCTACAGGCTACATAGAACCCCACTTACACAAGTAACATTAGCATGAAGAAGCTCTGTTGCTAACATGGATATGGCTATCATAGCAGTAATGCCAGCTTTGCTTCATCATTAGTAGAATGGTTAAGTGCTAACAGCTAACTATGCACCCTTAGCCTACAGTGAGCTTTCCTATATTAACCATTCTCCATTAGGGCTTGACCATATGGAGAAATCAAATGTCACTATATTTCCGATTTGAATAGCTCAATATTGAAGATACTATATTGTAGGGTTGACCTTTAGTGCTTTCACAAAATATTTCAACATGGGAATTTTGATAAATAATCAGTAATTCAGATATAATGGGTAATAGGTTAAAGCTAATAATAGAACAAAAATAAACCAAAAAGACAATTGTTAAGTATAACTATATCAGAAATGTAAGTTACAATCTAGTAAATAATAAAAAGATATTGATACTATATTAAAATATTGCCCAGCCCTATACCCCCGTTCATTCTGTTCAAATGCAAAGTCAGCTCAAACTAATGCTGCCCGATTTGGAAAGAATAGTCAAGTCAGCAACTATTTTGACTAATATTAAAATGTTGATAGCAATGACAATTTTCAACATTATTAGCAGGGCTGCACATAACTGGTGCGCAGGTGCGCATGTGCACCCCCCGCCAAAAAACAGCACCCGATCATTTGAAGGCGCATTTGCGCACCAACATTGAGAGAGAGAAAAGAGGGATGAGAGAGAGATAAAAGAGAGAAGAGATGCGAGTTGCATAAGAACTGGTAAGATAGCAGGGTTTCCCACACATAGACTTTACTTGGGCGGGCCGCCCAGGTATATCAACGGCCGCCAAAGTATAATTCGCGAGCCATTTAGGTTTAATTGTTTTAATCCGTCCACGAGCACCACGGCATCTGTGATCCCTCGCTCTACCCCTTGCTATCGCGTGAAGGGTCTGCTTTGTGCACCCCGCACAGTAACCCCGCTGCGTGCTCACTAGCGCACCCCCCCCCCGTTCATAAAGTAAAGTACCCCTCAAAAGGTCCGGTTTATTTCATTTTAAGGATGCACATCAAGCAACATCTCCAGGTGCTCCTTTGAGAACCAGGGCAAAAAAGTTATGTGCACCCCTGATTATTAACACTGACAGTTAAAAAATATATTAGTATGATCATCACAATCTTTATAAGAAGATCTGTACCAAACCAGGATTTGTTATTAAGTCTGTCACAGCCTTCAGCCAACACCAGTTGTCCATTTGTGTTCAAACTGAAATAATGTGTTGTGTGTGTGTTTACCATTAAACTGGCAGATTAATAAATACATCAGATAAATTATCTGCATCCATGTCAAACACATGTCCTGTTACATTTGTGCAATGTTTACATCAGATTTGACTAATTTAATAAAGTGAGGAACATTTTTGATGAAATGTGTGAGGTTTCCTGAGCTGATCAGAAGATATGCCTTCACAAGTATATGCAATTCTTGTTTGAAGAAACCTACGTGATGTCACAGCTTGTACAGTTCTATCAAAAACAACTAGTTTGTTGCATTTGTGAATGTAGAGATCGACAGTAAAGAACAATGTTGAAGATATACTGTATGTCTACCTGTTAGTGCTTATTGGGAAATTGTTTGTGGTTTGTTGATTATTCACAATATATCAAGCATAAAGGTGAGCCAGCAGTGTTGGCAGTAAAAGTAAAGTCATCTTTAGCTGCAGAAATAAACTCCATTTCATTTGGGACTTTTTGGTTATTTATCCATGCTCCCAAGGCTGGGAGTCTCATTCAGGACGAGGATCCTAGACGCCAGGGCCCAGTAGTTCAACACTTTTAATCCCTATCTGATGGGATCATATTTGGATTTTGGGGAGTTCAAAACCAAAAAACAGGATTAGGATCACTTTGATATCCGATCAGATCAGGAAATCCAATCCAAGCTTTAATCTGTATCAAATCTTCAGAACGGGTAGTTCAAACCGACAACACAGGATTGGGATCAGTTTGATCCCAAAAAACTGGATTATCCTGATCCAACCAGAGGGGTGGGTTTCCAGGGCCCAGGAATTTCCAGGGCCCAGGAGTTTCCAGGGCCCATTTTTTGTGATCTCAGACAAGTCGGCCAGATTTTGTCCCTGGAGTTCAAAGCAATTCAGGATAGGATCAGCCTGATCTAGATTACGATTTTTCAAGATGACTAGATCCTGAATATCAGTGCTTTAATCCTACCGATCGCCATCTAGTGGACATGAAAAATAATACAAGGAAGACAAGAGACCACATTGCAGAGACATCTATAATGTTTAATTATATTTTTTTATTTGAAAGGTGATGACAGATGATGGACTTTTTTTTTGTTGAAGATATTTTTACTTTAAT
>NW_011363476.1:0-3022 GCF_000735185.1 Notothenia coriiceps | reverse complement strand
CAAGGGACCAATCTGTCTAAATAAAGGTTTGAAATTGAATATTTACGATTTAAAATAAACAATAATTTCATCAAAAGATATTCACCATGGCAATATAAATCATTTTCCATCATTAATTCATTTATCAAATTATAAATCTAAATAATAACTTACTCTAACAAGAATCATAAGGTCTTTAAAGTTGTAAAATGCACCAAAAGCCGAATCTAGATTTATTTTCTCTCTCCATTCATTCTAGTGAGCCGAGAGTGGGAGCTCGGGGGGCGGGGCTTAAAGAGCAACTTGCAGGTTTTTCTTTTTACTAGATGTATGCTTAACCTTGCCTGAAAATTAAAATTAAAAAAGTTAATGCAGGATTTTATATGTTTTACGAGTCTTAAGGGCAGGAATTCAGAGGGAAAGGAGCCGTTTTGAGCTCTGCTCCTAAAAACTTTTTTATTTAACGTCAAACGCGTCATATTACGTCACATGGGGGAGCAAATTTCTCTGCCCAATCCGGGGTAGTAGTTTGTAGTTGGTTTGAGCGGTTGTGATTTAGTGAGCTGGTATTTTTTCGGTAATTTTACATTGCATTTGACCATTTTTAATCATGGTGAGCTTGAGTTTGTGCAGGTTGCACAAACTCGATCCTGTCAGGACATCGAGTCCACAGTTTCCCTAACAGAAAAAGGACCGGAGCGTGTGAACGTTGTGATCAGCTGTTTTAGCGCAGTGCTGCTGTACAGACCAACATTAACAGCAGCCCTGTCTGTGCACACGGAAACCGACTCTGTCGTCCGGTGATCTAACCACCTTCTGGAAAAGCTTCACAAGTACGTTGGTACGCAAATGCGCTTTGTGATGCATCTCTCACTCACTTTCTCCCTCTGTCTGACTGATAATCTGCCCTCTAAAGCAATATAGATGGACAGTCAGATGTTGGCGACCTATATAAGGGTATTCTTGGATTGTTAGTCCAGTTATATGATAAGGGAAAAACAACAAAGACCACTGACTACTCAAACGACATTCTGTAGTGACAACATCAATACATACAAATATTGCCAACCAATCTCAAAACAGACATTAAAATAAACAATACTTTTATCTGTGTCAATCCAAATTCCTCTGAGCCATATTTCTATTTTTGTCCACCACCAAAAACACTTTTAATGAGTCACTCCATTGAACTGGGTGTCATTGTTTGGATGAACATCTGTTTCTGTAATGTAATCCGCATAACCTTCTGCTGCTGGAAAACCAATTGTCTGATGTAAACCTTAACACATTTGACCAAAAACAACAGTGCTGGTCTGCCAAGGCCATGCCCTAACTTGTAGTTTTAAATAAATTGAAAATGAAGTTTTGTATCACCCGCTGTGATTAGGATTCGCTCAGAAATGACTGAGCCCATGCTACATCCTTCCACCAATTACATACAACCTCTGGAGTAAGGCCTTTTTAGGAGGCAGGAACTGGCCAAGTAAGCAGAACTGGAACATACATGAAAGTTCCAGAGGAGGTGTTCCTAAAGAGTTGATCTGGGCCTGCTTTCTAGTTTGATGTCAGTTTATTACAACATCAGAAAATACAACGACTCAAATGTATAATATTGGATCAAGTCATATTTCACTGACTACTCAAATGGCAGAAGTTTCTAAAGCCTGAGATGGGTTTATGATTTTATAAAAGCCAGTTTTTGGAAATACAGACTAAATCTATGCAACTTCTTTAAATACTTACAAAATAATACCAATAAGGCAAAAGTATTTTATTTTCAGCACCATCCTGCTAGATAGGCACACTTTTGTAAAGGAACAGGTGCTAGCTGCTCAGGACCCACACTCTTTGGCCACTGAACACACGGGTGTTGACTGTACAGCCTCACTGCAGCATTTGAGGGTTAAAGCGCTCGTTTCAAGGGCGCCTGATGTTTGGCATCTCGTGTTCTTCAGAGATTAGAGTATTGTCACTGCTAGTTGGTAGTATGGAGGCAGCAAGCCAAATGCTAATAGCCCAAACACAAGTAGTGAAGGCCGGCGCGTAGGACTGCCGACAGGACACAGGGACGAGTGGGACCAGAGGGACAGGACGAATGAAAAAGTGTGAATGATAATAAAAGGAGATGGGGGGGTGGGTAACAATGGCAACAGCATAGCTGGGGAGAGAGGCAATAATAACACTGAGTTGTTTAGAGGAGGAAGCATAATGACTGACAGCTCTACACACACACACACACACACACACACACACACACACAGAGAGAGTCATCAGTCAGTACAGTCATCAGAATGATTTCAGATCAGTGGATCAGAGACCGGATCAAGGCTCAAAGTGCTGTCAGTGCTCACCTTTCATGACCTCTACAGAGACAGCATGAAATGCAACGTCAACAGGTTAACAGGAAGTGACACAGGTCACATGACAGGATGGAGGTCTCTGAGGCTGCTTGGAAATGTTTCAGGAACGCAAGCAGAGGCCACAACTGACTCACTAAAACACATTAATCCAGCTGTTTACACCTATATACCCATATAGACACCTATGTATGTACCCATATCTACCCATATATACCCATATATACACCTATGTACATATATGTACCCATATATACACCTATGTGCCAATATGTACCCATATATACCCATATATACACCTTTGTGCCTATATGTACCCATATATACCCATATATACACCTATGTACCCATGTATACCCATATATACACCTATGTACCTATATGTACCCATATATACCCATATATACACCTATGTACACCTATGTACCCATGTATACCCATATATACACCTATGTACCTATATGTACCCATATATACCCATATATACACCTATGTACACCTATTTACCCATATGTACCCATATATACCCATATAGACCCGTATGTACCCATATCTACCCATATATACCCATATATACACCTATGTACATATATGTACCCATATATACCCATATATACACCTATGTGCCTATATGTACCCATATATACCCATATATACACCTATGTGCCTATATGTACCCATATATA
>NW_011363475.1:0-6731 GCF_000735185.1 Notothenia coriiceps | reverse complement strand
GGACAACTCTCCACCTATCAGGGGAATGAGAGGTTGCGTGGCATGGTAACAGCATGGTAACATGACGCTCGTGCCTCACCCCCCTGCGGTCAGCTGCAGCTCATGCAAAGACAGGGCTGGAGGAGAGCAAAATAGAGCAAAATGAGGCATGGCTGAAATGCATGATCCGTTTGATATTTTGAAAAAGAAACTTCACAGACATGTTTTATATAGTTCTGGCCCTACAATATATTATTCAAATATAGCATGATAGGTCCACTTTAACTAATTTACAAGGTGTCCAAAATCAGGGCTGAAATAGAGATTTCACCTCTAGCAAGGTGGAAGGAGGAAAAGTGTTTTAAATAGGGGCAGAGAAACAGGAGAGAAAGTATGGAGTCAGATTTGGGTCAATATTCTAGCGCGCAAAACAAGCTACTCACGAGCGGAAAATGTGCTTTTACGCGCGCTTAAAACGACCCTTGCGCACAGATTAAACCCCGAAGTGCTACAAGCAGTGAGCATGAACAGTATAAAAACAGTACACAACACGGTGGAATTAATAAAAAGCAATAAAAAAAACAAACAATAAAAATAAAAGGGTGGTAATAAATAAAAGGTCTAGGGAAAGGCTCTATTGAACAGATGGGTTTGGAGGCCTTTTTTTAAAAGCCTCCGGGGTCTGTGGTGCTCTCTTGTGGTCGGGGAGAGCGTTCCACAGACTGGGGGCAGCCGAGCAGAAGGCCCGGTCTCCCATGGTGCGGAGCTTGGTCCTGGGGGGTCTGAGGAGGTTGGAGTTGCTGGGGCGGGTGGTCCGCAAGGAGGTATGGGGGGTTAGGAGTTCCTTGAGGTAGGGAGGGGCAGTTCCATGGATACACTGGTGGGTGAGGACGGAGACCTTGAATTCGATCCTCAGTTCCACGGGGAGCCAGTGTAGTGCTTTAAGGATGGGGGTGATGTGATCATATTTGCGCACCCTCATGAGGATCCTAGCAGCGCGGTTCTGAATGACTAAAAGTTGACTGAAAGGTTTTGTGTCGTAGTCGACTAAAACCAGCTTTTACTACAACTTTCATGGCTCTCTGGATCACATTTAAAAAAAAAAATCACAGAATTGGATTCCTACATCCGAGTTTTTTTCACAACCAATGTGTACAAGAACAACAGGGAACAACATCTTGAACAAACATTTTTCATTTTATTTTATCAAAAAACAACAAAGAATAGTAAAAAGGTTCTTATTGTGAATGAAAAGAAAATGGTTTTCCCAAAAGTTTGGGCTCTTAACAACTCAAATCTCCGCAAAAACGTGCACACCACGGAGCGGACCAACAGTGAAGTGCTTTCAACTGCCCATTCGCTGATCAACTTAAAATGATTCTCAACAGAAAATTACTTTAATCGGACGCATTATTACAGTTATGTTTAGAAACAATTCAAACAAAAACCCCACCAGATGTTCAAGTGTGTGCGTGGTTGTGTGTGTGTAATGTGAAGTGTGTCTGTAATGTGAAGTGTGTGCATGTGTTAGCCGTCCTGCTGCTGTACGAAGGGGTTGGGAATGGACTCCATGCCGTCCTGAGGACAGATGAGCACGACGGAGGTTCCTCTGCAGACCACCAGCCCCAGCTGCCGGGTGTCTTCTGTCAGCTTCAGCTGGTCGTCTGGATCTGCATGTACACACACATTATCATTTAACTTCAGATGTAAGGAATGACTTAAGTACACACGTTAGTTTTGGAAAGTGTACCCTATTTAAGACCGCTAACATGTGATCACCAATTGACACAGTATGCATTCAAAATAAAAGTAACTGAAAAGAATAAAAAGTATACATTTCCTGCACAGTTTGTAACTTACCACGCATGTACTCGATTGTGCCGTCAAGCACCAGGTTCAACAGAGGATCGAATCCTTTCAGAACACCGCTGGCTGAGAGGAAACAGAGTAAAGTTCACATCAGTCAGGATCAATTAAAAGACTTGAGGAGCAGAGGAGTAGAAGTACTTGAGTAAACATAGAAGTACCAGAGTGTAGGAATACTCTGTTAAAAGTAAAAGTCCTGCATTCAAAGTGTTACTCAACTAAAAGTACAAAAGTATCGGCATCAAAATATACTTAAAAGTAGTCATTGTGCAGATTGGTCCATTTCAGAATAATATATATGATATGTTTTATAATGATTGATCATGAAAGTGTTCTCAAAGCTGGTAAAGGTGCAGCTAGTTTGAATGACTTTGTATACTGCAGGGTAGCTTGTGGATTTACTCCAGGTGGAACTAAAGTCTGATTTAACACTTGATTATATTTCACATCATTCATACACATCTGTGAAGTAACTAATACAAATACATGTAGTGGAGTCAAAGTACACCATTTACCTTATGTGGAGTTAAAGTACAAAGTAGCATACAATGGAAATACTCAAGTAAAGTACAAGTATCTCAAAAGTATAAGTACAATACTTGAGATAATGTACTTAGTTACTTTACACCTCTGTTTAAGAGAGAAACAAATCCCAATCATGAAGCTAATGTTTGCACCGGCTGATTCTGTTAGCATTAGCTCTTCATCACCAGTATTAATGCTCTTACCCTCTCGTCCTCCTTGGAACTTAACACGGATCGGCTTGTCGATGTATTTTGACAAGTCGAAGATGCTCTCCTTCTTCTTCTTTTCTTTATCCTGCAAAAGAAACAGATATAATGTGTTTTTAAGTCACATGTTAGCTTTACTCGGTTAGCCAAGTTAGCAAATGCGACAAAAACGCCCCCCAACTGTCGAGTATGTCATCCACATTACAGGTCATGTTCATCATAACCAATTACTGTCTTAATATTCTCATTATAATATGTAAAAACAGAAAGGTGAAGTTAAGTTTGAATGAAAGCTAACAAAACACGAACTCACCGCCATGTTTCTCTTCTTCTTCTACGGTTTTTATTGCGGACGGCACCCAGCTGTAAAGGTGCATTATCGCCACCTGCTGTACTGGAGGGTGGACCAGAATCATGTACCCCCGCCAAAAATATAAAAGTCTCCCTGATCCAATGTATCATATTTCTTAATCTTAGCAGATACGTTTCTTCCTTATTCCGTCGTCCCCCTACTCCTTTTGGTTGATTTAACTTTTTAATGTTATTATTTTTAAAGAAAAATATAATTATTATGTATTCATTTTGGTTTTTTTGAAAATTATTTTTTCCAACATTGTAAGGCTAGCCAGCCCAGCAGCCCCACTGAGACCTTAGCTCGGAGGTTTCTGTTGATTTAAAAAATATATTTTTTATCATGTTTTGGATTTTTTTATTTGTATTTTCTTTTTTTTGTAATTTTTTTATTTAGCATTTCTTTTTATTGTTTAAAATTCAACATTTCTTCACCAATCAAAGCGATGAGCACCTCAGCTCACATCAGTTTCTTAATATTTTGTAAACAAGGGGCAAATTATTGGAATGTATTCATCAATGAATTTGCATTAAGCTATCTAAATTAGATAGATAGATAGCTAGATGGATATATGGATAGAAGGTAAACAAAAGACGTATATCACTGACTAGAGTATCTAAATAATACACAATATAAAGACAATATTGAATGAATTGGAATACTCTACATTTGACAATTTCTAGCATGTGTTTTTCAAACTGACCTCCTTTTCCTGGTTGCATTTTGTCAGCAGTCAGTCAGGGGGAGATCTATTAATACCACCAGTTGGTATGTGTTGTAAATTAGACGAGGCTCTGTGCAGAAGACCCTCGTTGTGGCTCTGACATGGCCGGCACAGCCGAGCCTGAGCGGAAACCTCAGAGCTTTAAATTCACACTCTCTGAACAGATAGACAAACTTAAGGAGGAATCTGCTTTACATGTGACTAACTCTGCACCTGAAGTGATCCCTGATGCAGTTCTGCAGGTAGAAGGAGAGAGTTTCTATGTGAACCGTCAAAGACTCGCCCTCCAGAGTCCTTACTTCAGGGCTCTGTTTTTTGGCGGCGGCCTAGAAAGCAGCAAAAGGAGAATAGAGATTAAATGTGTGAGTGTGAAGCATTTCAGGGTTTTAATGGACTACAGCAAGACTTCCAAACTAGTTTTGGACAGGGAGAATGTTCTGGGGATCCTTGAGACGGCAGACTTTTTACAACTGGAGCGAGCCAGGCTGCTCTGCTGCAAGTTCCTGGAGCGCGAGCTGCACCTCAGTAACTGTCTGGGGATGATGAGCTACGCCTGGAGCCTGGGCTGCACTCAGCTCCACAACGCTGCTCGCAATGTGGCGCTCACACACTTCTCTGCTATCACCTCAGAAGAGGACTTCCTGTCCCTGTCTAAGGAGTCCGTAGCAGACCTTATTGCTTGCGATGACCTTGCCATCCATACAGATGATGCAGCCCTGGAGGCCACCCTACGCTGGGTGTCGTTTGACCCCAAAAGAGAGGAACATTTCCTGGAGCTGATTCAGTTAGTGAGGCCGGAGTCGCTCTCTCTACCGTTCATTACTCAACTTTTAGTGAAAATGACGAGCAACGACCCCAGAGCCAAGCTCATCTGCATGCTGAATGAACACTTCCCAGAGTCCTGGTCCATGGGCAGGTCGATGACGAGGGCCAGGGCCAGAGAGACCCTCTTTGTTCTGGGAGGACCCCACGATACGGAGCAGCAGCCGCTCTATCAGTTCCACCCGCTCAGCGGCCGGTGGCAGAGCTGCCCCCCCCTGCAGAGGAAGAACCTCACACAGTACTCAGTAGCTGCAGTAGGTATGTGAATGATAGTGATGAAGATGAGGGTCCCTGTGAAACTGATGATGGGTGAGGGGCTGAATGTGTATTTCTCTTATATGCTATGTGTACATGTATGTATTTCCATGTTCTGTCTTTGTTCTTACACGAAAGGCCGAATGCCCTGTGCTGTTGGCTCAGTTCCATATAAAGCCTTGTGAGGATATATGCAAATTATCTCTAAATGGCATTAATGTGTCTACTACTAATTTACATTACCACTTACTGATCAACAGAGCAGAGCATGTGATTATTTGATATAGGCTATTGATTCAACAGAAAACATGCTATCTCGTTATATATTCCATATTTTTATTCAATTTTATTTTTACTATATTTTGTATTATTTTAAATATTTTTCTAGTTCTCTATCTGTGTTTTTAATTGTTGTTTTACTTTATGTATATGCACCATGACATCAAGTCAAATTCCTTGTACGTGTCAACCTATCTCGTAATAAACCTGTTTCTGATTCTGATTCTGACATTTGAATGACACATCATCAAAATAAGTAATGACCTATACAAAATCGTACTTATTTGACATTAAACATCATTTTCCTAATACAACACTTCTTAATTTTGTCCTGATTCTCTCACGATGTAGGAGACAATGTGGTGGTGACAGGCGGACACTTCAGGGACGTCCTGTGGTTCTGCGTGGACTGGGTCCGGATGTTTGACTGTGGGAACCAGGTCTGGGTGGAGGGTCCCGTCCTGCAGACGGCCCGGCACAGCCACTGCTCCGCGGGTCTGGACTCTGTGCTGTACGTGCTGGGGGGCAGCATGGACGAGGGGCTGCTGGGGGACGTGGAGAGGCTGGTTCTGGGGTCAGAGGAGTGGGAGGAGGTCAGCCCGATGGTGAGAGCCGTGGAGAGGGCCGCCTCTGTGGCTCTGGACTCCTGCATCTACGTGGCGTGCGGACTGGATGAGAACGGGGAGGTGTACGCGGGGGTTCAGAGGTACAGGGTGAAGGAGGACCAGTGGGACGTGGTCTCATACTCTCCATTTCCACGGTGGGTGAAATGTTTCTCTTTAGTTTTGATTTCTGGCGTTTTCTGGCATCTTAAATGTCTTGAAAGGTATTGAATTAATCTGAAAAATAGGTATTAAAATGATTGAATCCATGTCATAACCAAGGCTTCATCCCTACATACAACTATAACAATAAGTACTTTAGACTCAAAACACAACTGTGCAACTCCTTACCCTAGTCTTGTTATTATTACTCATACTGTTACACACATTTTTGTTTCCGTTATCCTTGTCTTTCGCTTTTCTTGCTGTTGCTGCTCTGACACCTGAATTCCCCTTTAATTGTTTCCTTAAAAAAGTTTGTTTTATCTTATCTTAAAAGTCTCACAAATGCTCACACATGGGAAGTAGGATTTTATAAATTTTATTTTTCTCACAATGCGTTTTAAATCTTAAAAGTATTGAAAATATATAATAATTAACCAAATGGTTTAATGAAAGAACCAAATCTTGCAATAGTTTCATGCAGATCTGGATAGGGGAACCAACAAAACTCATATATTATATACATTTTTGTTATGTTACACACTAGTTCAACCTTTTTACTGCACCAAAACACATATTTTACATTAACACAAACCAATGAGAAAAATCCTCCTTATGCCGATAAGTAATGGATCTGTTTTTATATATACTCCTAAGTTTAAAGGTGGGGTAGGTAAGTTTGAGAAACCGGCTCGAGATACACTTTTTGTTATATTCCATGGAATGCTCTTAACATCCCGATAGCAATGAATATCTGAAGTGCTTTGACAAAAAATCCATACAAAAATTTCATCTGTGGAAGCCGTAGTACTGTAAAAAGCACGACCAATCATCTGAGCCGGCCCGGCTAAAGTAACTGGATGGCCTACCTGCCTGTCAGCCTTCCATCTGTGCACAAACTTATCTCGTGCCCTCATTGGTCATGTGTGCGTTCGTGTGTGTTGGAGGAGGGGCTCTGT
>NW_011363474.1:0-3041 GCF_000735185.1 Notothenia coriiceps | reverse complement strand
TAACTACTACTACTACACTACTACACACTACACTACACACTACAACTACACAACACTACACTACACACACTACACTACACACACACACACACTACACACACACACACACACACACACACACACACACACACACACACACACACACACACACACACACACATAACCTATGCAAATGAGAGGCATGTGGCAGATGCCCAGTCCCTCTGCCCACATCCTGTTTCCAGACCGAACCAGAGCTCGCCTCCTCTCAGGCCGGCAGCAGAGAAATGACACTGATGAGAGAGAGTTTTATAGTTTCTGTTTCCCTCTCTCATTGCAAAGTGTAGATCAGTCCCAGCTCCTCGTAATACTTGCCTCCACATGTGCTTGTCAGCGTTCGTGTGAATGTGGTCGTTGAGGCTTAAATATATTTTTCAGGGTTTCTTTTCATTCCCTATCCAGCTGAGAAGAGAGTTCTTGCTTCAGTTGTTTGCTTAATAAGGACACTTAAAGAATGTCAGAGGCTTGATGAGACAGAACTGAACTCAGATGTATAGCTGCTGCAGTCTGTCATTGTGTTTGCCTTAATCATGGTTAATCACAAGTTTAAAATGATGGCATTTACTTGTATTTTGAGGGAGATAAAACAAATACACATGTGATGTTGTAATGTAATTTCAATTCCAAATTCATAGGGTCCGTACAACCAGAAGAACTTTTTGTATCTCAGCCCGTGGAGTGAGACTATGGAACAATGTGAATGTGGAGCGAAAGCGATGTCCAGACATTAACCAGTTCAAGAGGAAATACAGAGAAATTATTTTCTCGAGGTACAGGGAGGGGGAGGGTGTTTGATTATGTATGTGTATATGTGTGAGTAGGTGTGTATATGTGTGTGTGCATATATCAGTGTATGTATGAGAACGTATATGTGTATATGTATATATGTCAATCAACAGGTAAAGCCGATTACTAATACTAATAATATCAATGATAATGCATAAAAATTATAATTATTGCAGATTATAGATGATAAATAATTCATTTAGGGACAAGGGGGTGAGATTAAATAAATGATACTTCTTCTCACTCCTTTTCCGAACACTAGATGTGGCACTGTTTATGTTGCTAATGCTGTTGTTGTTGTAAATGTCATTTTTTGTTTTGATTTCTCTTACATGACTATGCACTGCAACATTTGTTTTGTTTTGGAATTATTTATTTTCTTTGTTCGAAATAAATGTATCAATCAATCAATGAATCAATCAATGAATCAATCAATCAATCAATCAATCAATCAATGAATCAATCAATGAATCAATCAATCAATCAATCAATCAATGAAGAAATGCATGACAAACTTGTGAGAGAAATGCTGAAGCCTCGATAAAATCACGGTCACAGAGAGACGTTGTTATTCCCCCCTGTATAAAGTGTGCTATATATAAACTTTACACACAAAGTAAGGACATTTGTGTTTGGTAGCTTATTTCTTTTTTGTAACAATGCAGGAGTTTGTCACATTTTTCATGGGCGCACCCACCCACATACTCAGCTCTGCTGCACATCCCACAAATGCTGGTTCCTCACAAGATTTATTGCCAAGAAGCAAGAAAGAAGAAGAAGAAATAAATAATCTACCAAACACACATGTCCTTACTTTTTGTGTATATTGTGCTTTACTTTTTTTGTAAAGATTCTGTTTTTGGCACCTGTCTTTGTTTGAGTGGTGCTTTTTGGTTAGCAGTCAACATACCACATTTGGGCGCGTTGCTAAAACCCCAAAGTGCTCCCGATGGCATGTTGCACTGCATCTACTTCAATACTCCAAAACTGTCCAAATGTCTATAAAAGTTTGATTATAGAACCAGATAATAACTTCAGCGACCTTTCATATAACCTCTCTCGTTGTCCAGACTAGTGGGAGAACACACACACACACACACACATGAGTGAAAGTAGACACATGTGTTCCCCAAAGCTCAGTGACTTTTCGCAGTAAGCCGCTAAAGAGAGGGATTGTGTGCGATGCATGCTGCCTGCAGGGCTCTCGTTCTTTTCTTTCCCATCATGCACCATCTGTAGCCCCGCTTACAACAAACTGTACGGCCACATGTGTGTTCATTTTGAAAACGCTCACTTCTCCATTCTGTCTAATGCAACAGATTTCACACCGTATTTATATTTAATGAGAGATTTTTCTGATCCAGTCAATCGGCTTTTTCCCACAGCAGACATTTTGATTTTGGAACGGGTATAACCCTAACCCTAACCCTAAGCCTAATTGCTCGGTTATTTTTAAATATATTTTCTGAAAAAGAATCGGAACTCTAAAAATAAATCTAAATAAAAAATAATAGTCTGATGCCTAAAAAAGTAAAAATATTTAAGAAAAAAAAATCTGAAGTCTGAAAATAATTAGTATTTTGAAAAAATTTCAGAATTTCGGAAAAGTAATCTGAATTTTGGAACAACTTCAGAATTTTGAAAAAACATCGGAACTTTAAAAAGAAGTCACAATTTGAAGAAAAAAAAATCCTGTTTCAAAAGGGCTGATTTTATGTATAAAGTGTTTAAAAAAAAAATTAATAAAATAGAGGGGCGGAGTTTATGCGGGAGATTCCACCAGCAGATACTGCTGTGATCAAACGGATTATTTCTGAAACAGTATGGAGCTCAAAGGCTTTCTCTCTTGCCGGTTATACCACAAGGTGAGTTCCTTTTTATTTCCTGCTTCTTCACACACATGCTCTCCAGTACAGGTTAGCTCTGAGTGTTAGCGATGCTAATGTAAACACCGACCATATTACGTCCAAAACAGTCGGGCATTGTTTCTGATAGCAACTTTCTGATAGGGCCGTGGGTCCACATTTCAGATATTACGTCATATCGGACGCAAATCTGGATCAGCTCCGTTGTAGCCCCGTTTTTAGAGATTTGGGTACGGAGGAAAAGAGAGAGGTTTTTATTTTCTGACGCTGCGTGCATTCATATTTTTAATTAGATAAAATACATGTGTATTCTCAGTTACATTTTGGGCCTCTGTGAATTATTGAATACTT
>NW_011363473.1:0-2156 GCF_000735185.1 Notothenia coriiceps | reverse complement strand
CCCCAGACCCTGAGGCTGTGCGAAGGTGATGGATTATCTCGGCAAAGGAGAAGTGCTCACTATCACAGATCTTTTCAGATTTGTGAGCAATATTTGAGAGAAATGGTTATTTTGTGTATATATGTTTAGATCTTTGAGTTCATCTCATGAAAAATGGGAGCAAAAACAAAAGTGTTGCGTTTATATTTTTGTTCAGTGTATTATTGAATGACATAAGTATTTTTAAATGACTGAACATGGACGTATATATGTATTTTGTCCCTTGTAGCCAGCAACCCGCGCGTTTCAGTAACCGCTGCCTGCAGACGATTGGCAGATGTTGGCCGCACCTCCGAGCTCTCGGTGTGGGCGGGGCTGGATGTGGCATTCAGGGGCTGGCCTCGCTAGGTAAATATGATTTGACTTGTTCTCAACTGTGTTCTTATAATCATGAATCACATTGTCATTGTAATTGAAAGCATGTGCCAATCGAACATAATTGTCATGGAATAAAGTAAAGAATATCCAAAAAAAAGTCTTAATCGGGTGGAGCACCGGCCTCCAATTGTAGGGAAAAAATACATCAAAAAAAATGTCTGAAGTGGTTGTTCCTCTGCTGTAGGTAAACCAAACAGTTAACTTTCAAGCGTCAGTCATGGATATAAAATAACACAGAAAAAATGTAAGGGATGCCATTACTCACTTAGTGTTAGTTTAGTGTTTATTTATTTTAAATGTACAAAGGTCATTCTGTTCTTACCTATGAACAAATCCAGAATTATTTTATTTATGAATATTAGAATCTCCATTAAAACTGCATAAGAACAGTTTGGGATAAAGCTCAATGTGTCTTTCAAGCAGATTTGGTTTAGACCTTAAACAAGCCCCTATGCATAACCTCGGATGCTTTCTGCTACCTCCCCTGTTTTCCGCATCACTACATTCCCCCTCTCCCCCCCACCTCCACCAGCGAGGAACTGCATGCGCCTTCAGGTGCTGGAGTTGGATCATGTGAGTGAGATCAACCAGGAGGTGGCAGCAGAGGTCTGCAGAGAGGGCCTGAAGGGTCTGGAGATGCTGGTGCTCTCTTCCACCCCCGTCACTCCCAAAGCCCTGCTCCACTTCAACAGTGAGTTTGAATTCTGCTGTATTCCTTTACTGTGTACAATCCAGATGTAAACAACATTGAACAGATAACTGTGATATCGACACCCTGCTAATGAATGCTCTTTAAATCCTCCTTCTACTCCTGCAGGTGTTTGCCGTAACCTGAAGTCCATCGTGGTTCAGATTGGAATTGAAGACTACTTTGAAGACCCCAACAGCCCTGAAGCTAGGAAACTGTTTGATGAGATGGTTAACAAGCTGCAGGTAACAGCCATATCCCACACTACTAACTACAATATTATTTTTGAAATATTTTGAAATTTATATTTTGAAATGTATCATTCTGCAATACGAGTACATTTATTAAGAGACAATTCTAATGCACCACTTTTAAAAATGTGTACTTTTGTTGTATTTTTTGGGGAAAAGTCCTTAAAGGTGGGGTAGGTAAGTTTCAGAAACCGGCTCGAGTGCACTAAAATTTGAAAGTACACAGCCAAAAATAATCCGCCCCTTCCTTCAGACTTCCTTACAGGCCTCCTCTGCGAGAGCAGGCTGCAGTAACGTTACATATCAGGCAAAGCTAAACACATCTAGGTTAGCAATACTACACAGCCAAAGCAACTCCGATATTGACTCTGGTTTGACTTCTCCTAGTTTCCACTTTATTTTTGTTCTTAATTTGCTCCGTTACATTTTTTCTTTTGCGACCAGTAGACGATGTTGAACCTAACTCTGCCATGGTGAAAGTGGCTGCCTGTTGCTGGCGAGTCATTGAAGTACTGCTGCAATGCACGCCCAATGACGGCACGCCCAATGAGGGCACGAGATACATTTGTGCGTGCACGAGATGGAAGGCTGACAGACAGGGCGGCAATCGGCGGCAATCCAATTGCCGGGCCGGCTAAACGGATTGGTTGTAGTTTTTACAGTATTACGGCTTCCACAGATGACATTTTTTTATGGATTTTTTGTCAAAGCACTTAAGATATTCATTGCTATCGGGATGTTAAGAGCATTCCATGGAATATAACAAAAAGTGTATCTCGAGCCGGTTTCTGAAACTTACC
>NW_011363472.1:0-1706 GCF_000735185.1 Notothenia coriiceps | reverse complement strand
CTAAACACTCAAGGATGTGTCAGCTAAACAAAAGGCTTTTATTCCCTCTGTGGTATTTCAACCACCCAGACATAAACACTGAGAAATGCCTTCTAGACAAGTAAGAACATGTGAAAAAGATTCTAAAACATAGGTGAATTCCCCCTGGAAAAAAAGGGAATTTAATTACAGCTCTGCCCGCAGTGATTAGAAAAAGGCACTGACAATGTATGAAATGCAGGTGTGTTTCTTTGACACAAGTAATCCTGGGTTTTATTGCTTCTGCGCTCCCCCTCAAAGCCCCATGGCCACTTGAAATTCTTTACTGCACAAACTCTGCAGCTTCTGAAGGCTCTTTAGCGGGGAGAAGGAGGAGCCGGGCCTCCATTTAGCCTGATTTCCTGTCTTTAAAAAGGATGAATGACCAGCTTTAGGCCATTGAGAGTGCCCTCACCTATAGCACTCTGTTTGATCTCAGCATCACGGCCGCAAACAGGTTGAAAGAGAGAGGGCCCTTAATGTCAAGGCCATTCTTAATGAGTCTCAGTGGACAGGACCAACCACAGCCCCGAACAAAGTGTAATCCCCTGCTTTAGCACAATGACTTCCTGTATGTCCCCATGTCTGCTTTTATTTCTCATGTGCAGAATTACGGTCCTTTGGTTGAGGAAATGTCGGAGTATTTGAAGTTCTCTGTACTTCATGTTATAGTCTTATTAATGGATTTTATATCATTTGCCGCTTCTGGAGATTAATTTGCCATAATCGGTTTATTGACAATAGCTAATCTTAATAAGCTTATTGTTTTGTTGTTATTGTTACGGCTGATGGGAATTCATCCTCTAAGGCTGCTTGCTACCGGAGATTCAATGGGAATTAAAGCGGTATCAAAGCTTTATCGGTTTAAAGTCAGCCGCCGCAGTTTGATTGACAAAATGCAAAGCGATAAGCAGAGGATGAATTGAAATGACTTTGGACCGACTCCATTTCTGTGCCGCATGGAAAATCACAAAAAAAATGGTGCAATTTCCCTAATCATGTCTCCAACGTTGTCATTTGCATATGTTAATAAAGCAATTCCAGAGTGAGAGAAAGAGAGAGACGGGAATTAATTTGAAATCCAGAGGCTTGTGAGCAGCAAACTGCAGATATCAGGACACATGTATATATTTATTTTTGATTTTATTACAATTTGCAGTATTTTATAATGTTTTGCATTCAATATTTACGTTTTTTTATCTTATATTACATGTATATAGTTTACTTATTTCTGCATTTTAGTCAACATTTCAGTTTTTTCAGTGTACTTGCACCATTGTCTCTATTTCTTCTGCTCTATTTCCTGTGTGATTTACTGTTGAAGTAATCTGGGATTTACGGTTTTCATTTACAAAACTACTCTGTAGCTATTGTACACATGACAATCAAGCCTTTGCATCTTGAATCTCAGTGTTAAGATGCATTGTTGTTGTTGTTGTTGTTGTTGTTGGTGGTGGTGTTAATGAGAGTCACATCGAGCCACGTCCGTCTCGTCATTGCGGTTTAGCGTCGGGCTCGGCTTTGTGTGAGTCCCTCCTGAAATCTAAAAACCGCGCTAGGTAGCCCCTTTGTGTCGCCGTTATTCCCTCGGCTCTTTTCCACCTCTTTGTTTGCTTTGGTGCAGTTTCCGTGGCGACTGAGCCCAGGGCCCCCAATCAGAGGCCCATACCACTGACAGGCAGGGGGGG
>NW_011363471.1:0-2767 GCF_000735185.1 Notothenia coriiceps | reverse complement strand
TGAGGTGTGCCCTGCACTACGACTCCCTCATCCAAAATGTCCTATGACCTGATGCCAGATATGGCTCACCAGGGACAGTAGAGGTTGACACCA
Source organism: Notothenia coriiceps (assembly GCF_000735185.1). Lineage (NCBI taxonomy): Eukaryota > Metazoa > Chordata > Actinopteri > Perciformes > Nototheniidae > Notothenia > Notothenia coriiceps. The sequence continues at coordinate 2,674 of NW_011363471.1, read as the reverse complement.
AATCTGACCTCTCATCGTGTGTGTGTGTGTGTGTGTGTGTGTGTGTGTGTGTGTGTGTGTGTGTGTGTGTGTGTGTGTGTGTGTGTGTGTGTGTGTGACCGGAGAGGCATCCAGCATACGGACAGTGTCAAGCTAATATGTGTGCATGAGCTCATTTCAAGACTCTTAACAAATGAGCGTCTCCCACAAACACACACGTTTGTATAGTTTGGTTTGGAGTTTGGAGTCAGGAGGGAAACTCCCTTAGATAGAAGCCCTGATACACACACATATGTACACACACACACACACACACACTCGGAGCTATGTTTCCATCATTTGCGGTAAAGAGAGCTATGTGCCGATGTTTATAGCACTGTATGTCTGTCTGGAAAGATGTAACGCTGCTGAATGTGTGTGTGTGGAGTGTGTGACGAGAAAAAGGACGGTTTTCTTGGAAGCTTTGACGTGTGTGTATGCGTCTGTGTTTGTGTGTTTGTGGTGTGCGAATGTCTAGCTTGGTTTATGTGTTAGTCTGTTTATCGCTGTGTGTTTCGGAGAAAGTGTTTATGCAGCCAAATTGGTCCTCCCTGCTAAAAGCATGTGCTCGCATGTCGTTGGTTAGAGCGCGTTCCCCCCCTGTTCTTCATCACTTTATATCAATATGAAGTTTCTCTACTCAAGTTCACATTGTGTCTAAAATGACGCTAACATGTTAATTGACAGAGTTAGCCAAATCCAGTTGGTTCCCTCATTATAAAGTCGAGAACACATGAGTTTAAACATTGAACCTACATCACGTTAGCATTGTCACCGTTAGCATGTTAGCACATTTAGACTCAACCTACAGAGCTGTTAGCATGGCAGACTCTTATTCTCATTGGTTGATAAATATGCCATGTTAGTGTTTTGTGTAGCTCGTCCTCACACCGTGCCACGTCTCAGTTTGAGAGATGTTGGTATTTGCATTGCAGTTTTTCCTGTAAACGGCCTTCAGGATTGAGACGTACTGTAAAACCTCTACACCAAACACACAACAACACAGTAGTTTACAGGCGTTCTGTTTGTCTCTGCCATGTGAGGATGAATGGCCCTTCAGTCCTGAGAACAACAAAACCAAACATAACAAAGATGTTCACAAAACACCCGAATCACGGTTAGTTTGGATCTTCGAGGGGGGGGCTCATTTCACAGATTCCATGTTGGTTCAAGCTCCTCTGGAAGTGGCTCAGACAAATTTCTGAAATCACTGAGGTTAAGATAGCTGAGGTATAATTATACGTGCGGTTCTTTGTCAAATCACCAAACTGCGCATTCCTGCACAGTATTTCTTTATGGGTCAACCACACACACACATTTATATTCCTTGAAATACTTTTGTCACTTTGGGGCACGCAGTGTTGGTTGTTGGTTTCCAGCAAGTATGCACACTTCAAAGCAGAGAGTACACAGAGGAAGAAATATAATTGGTAGCAAAGCAATTCAACTGTATCTAAATGACTACCACACACACAAGTTCTTTCATATTATAATATATTATTTATATATTTTCAGATGCAGTTTGCAAAGCATGCAAGTATTGTGGTGGAATGCAGGACCCGCATACACTGACACACTCGCACATATCCCCCTGAGTGCCCTGTCACTATTGGATGTTCACATCAAAGCCCACAATGCCTGTTATGTGTGTGGCGACAGACAGTAATTAACTGGGAACATCCCAATGGGACCAGCACTGACTGACTCCATCAATCAAAGACAATCCGCTGCAACCACTGGAATGTCTGCAGGGGGCTCGCATGATAACACTTCGTTCACTCAGGAGTGTGTGTGTGTTTGACATTCATAAAAAAATATTTGTTTGCTAAGTAAACATGCATAATCATGTGTTGGCACTTAAAAGTGTTTGTGAGTTAAATCGCGTGAGGCATTTATGATATGGTGTTGAAAAGGTTGTGGTTTAAGTCAAGTAAGTATTGATATTAATTTAAATAAACATCAGCAGGATAGGACTCTTTAAAGTAGAGACACTACATACTGATATACACCTGAACATCAGCAGGAGAGGACTCTTTAAAGTAGAGACACTACACACTGATATACACCTGGACATCAGCAGGAGAGGACTCTTTAAAGTAGAGACACTACATACTGATATACACCTGAACATCAGCAGGAGAGGACTCTTTAAAGTAGAGACACTACATACTGATATACACCTGAACATCAGCAGGAGAGGACTCTTTAAAGTAGAGACACTACATACTGATATACACCTGAACATCAGCAGGAGAGGACTCTTTAAAGTAGAGACAATACATACTGATATACACCTGAACATCAGCAGGAGAGGACTCTTTAAAGTAGAGACACTACATACTGATATACACCTGAATATCAGCAGGAGAGGACTCTTTAAAGTAGAGACACTACATACTGATATACACCTGAACATCAGCAGGAGAGGACTCTTTAAAGTAGAGACACTACATACTGATATACACCTGAACATCAGCAGGAGAGGACTCTTTAAAGTAGAGACACTACATACTGATATACACCTGAACATCAGCAGGAGAGGACTCTTTAAAGTAGAGACACTACATACAGATATACGCCTGAACATCAGCAGGAGAGGACTCTTTAAAGTAGAGACACTACATACTGATATGAACCTGAACATCAGCAGAGGAGG
>NW_011363470.1:0-2013 GCF_000735185.1 Notothenia coriiceps | reverse complement strand
TCCATTGATAATCAATTTCAAGTTTGTGTGGAACACACTTTCTCTGAGCCATGCTATATATAAAATGTACTTTATAATTGCTATGGGTTGTGAAAGGAAATGTTTTATACTTGGAGTTGTTGATAAAATGAAAGTTAAGCCTAATTCTCGGTCTAACATTCTGCAGCTTGCCCTTTTTATTTTATGTTTGTGGACTAATGCACTCTTGTTGCTCTTTTAGATTCAAAGTAGCTGAGAGCTTTTCTCTTCCTTGTGGGCAGTTTCTCTCTGCTTTGTGTGTGTATGTGTGTGGAAGCACATTTATGCATGTATGAGTTCTAAAAGTTCCAGACACCAGATGTTTAGAGTGGAGGGGAAGTAGAGCTGGCGCCATGAAGGGCAGAGGGCAGGGAGAAGGCACGCGAACAGAAACCACACACACACACACACACACACACACACACACACACACACACACACACACACACACACACACACACACACACACACACACACACACACACACACTTGGCACATTCCCCAGCAGTCTCTCCAACACATTCCCCCACTCTGCTTCTCCAGGCCATCTGCTCCAACATACTTTAAAACAAGGAGGGGAAAAAACAGTCATCATCGGCCTGTCAGACACCGGCAGCTGGTGGAAAGACCGGGGGGGTCGGGGCGGGTGGGATGCGTGTAATAGTGTGAAGTGGGTGTGCTGGGGGGTCAAAAAAATTTTTTTCTTTTCGCAGAGCCAAAGAGTCTATGTCAGCAGGAAAAAAAAACGTTTTACTTAATTGTGATTTTTATATTTTTTCACCCCCCCCTGAGGTATAACAAATGATTGTTTGCTTTTTATATTAAATCATTGTTTTGAATGCAGAGTCTATTATTCGGCATACCTATTGGTATTATTATTGTTATGTGTGTGACTGGTGAAACCACACAATTACTAATTGTAATCAATATTAATACAACTATTAATATTCACAAAACCGTATATAGGCTAGAAAAACACTGGCTCTAAAGTTTAGTATGGGTGCAATGGCTATCATAATTTTTTTTCATAATATCAAAATAATAATTATGATGTTTAATATAATTATTAATTATAGTAAGAATTGGTTGAAGGGTGTGGTAATTCCTAACTATAAGAGGTTGGCAGAACTCACGCTTTTGCAACATTAAACATTTAACCAGCATATCAATTCGAAAAGCATTTAATAAAAAGAACAAAGAACTTTCAGTCTTCATCCATGTATGTGTTGTTGCGTTCAAAATGCAAATTCACAATGTGTGATTACAACGTGTATGGTAATGGTTCCAGGTTAAATGATGGTTAGTTTGTATTCGAGTCTGCGTTTCACAAAATGAACATAAACTGGAATTAACCACATGTTAACAATACGCTCAAACAGCACATGTACAAAGCAGCTGCTACTTTGCTGATTAGCTGAAGAAAGGCGAGTGTGCTGTACTAATGGTTGCAGCGCGTTGTCGATTGTACGGACCTGTCTTTGGTGTTCAGGTCCGTACGCTGTGCGCAGGACGCGTCTATCGTTTTTCCAACCCATTTTAGATTTAACCACGCCCACTTCCGCATTACGCAAGGATCGACGTAGCTCTACGCGATAGCGTCATAGACTTCATCTTCGGCAGTTATAGCGGTCGCGTTAAAGCAGGATATTGAATAGTTGTTGTTTGTCTTTCCAAAGGATTTGTTGACTGAAAGTAAACGATCCTGTAATCAAAGCCCTATCGAAGAGTCCTGAGATTGTATTACTGGTGTTTTATCATTTATAAATAGCCTGTGTGTATCCTCAAATGTCGTTTTCAGGACAAATAAAAGACGTTTTAAATATCTTATCAGCTGGTGCAGAATATTGAATATATTGACTATTACTGTGTACTTCATTTATCTGACAGCATTATTTAATGATACTATTTTATATATATACACACATTTATTCATTCATAAACACACACACATATATATATATATATATATATATATATATATATAACACACTACTA
>NW_011363469.1:0-2522 GCF_000735185.1 Notothenia coriiceps | reverse complement strand
CAAGTTGTTATCAAAAACCAAAACCGGACCGTTTTTTTTTAAAATTAGGTCTTCTCGTTATCCGTTCTTTGATTCAGACAACATAACGGGAAAACTGCTGTTTTTTTCCATTTTTTCGTTCGTGATTTAAACCGAAAATAGGCTGGTTATTTGGTTCAAACGAAAAATCTAACAAAACATACACGGACCTTTTTTTTTTAATTAGGTTTTTAATCGTTATCCCTTTAAAGATTCAGACAACATAAACAGGAATGGCTTTGGTTTCCCGTTCTAAATCAAAAAATCAAACTGACAAAGTACACGGATCGTCTTTGTTCGAGAAAAATGTGTCTTATCGACAAACTCTCGCGAGACTTGACAACAAAGCTATTACGTTCGTCCAACTGTGTCGATATTTTAAATCTAACGTTGCCCAACGTTTACAAAAACGACCTTGCTTACTGCCTTTTGTATTGTACTCGTTTATTTTCCCTGATATATTTTAGTTATTTAAAATATAAATACATTAGACTGAGCTCACAGGAGACTATCTTTGCTTGTCTTTGGTACTATCATGGTCTTAGTATTAGTGTCAAGTCGCCATCTAGTGTTGAAATGAGGAATTGCATAGTAACACTTATATAAACTATTGAAATATAAATGAACAATTTAACATCTTATTTTATCACATGAACTCAAACTGTTCAAATCACGGGCACACACATTTAAAAAGGGTGGGAAACACAGACTAGTGTTTTATTTGATTTTAAGTTAGCCCATCACAAATATAAAAAAAAAAATTGTTTAACCTCCCAATTCACAGAAAATACAAGGATACTCCAATCTCTTCTAAAGTATGTTTCATTGTATATTATTTGTGAAAAATCTTTGCATAATAAGAATGGTGCAGTGACGCGCCCTAAAACTACGAAGTGAGTTAGCATTTTACCACTTCCGGTTCCCTCGACAAAAACGCAATGTAATTTCTCCATAAGATTTAGGAAAATAGCTTAAAATAAGGTTTGTGGTTGACACCCATTTAAAAGGCAGATCACGTTTTGTTCTACGACATTAAATACATCAGCAGTGACCTCATTGGTAAGTTTACGTGTCTGAAAAACGATGGTTGTTAACACGTGGCTGAAAGGACTGCAGAAGTTGTCGAGGCCGTTGTACGTCATTACACCGAACACGCACACACTCCCGCTAAATTTGTTGTACCTTTTACCCCGTGCACTGCTTGAAAGCAAGTACCTGCATCCTGTTAAATCAAACACTTCAACTTGTACCGTTTTGAATTTGTATTTTTGGATAAAGAACAGTTTTATCTGGAGAGTCCGAGGCGACCGTAATTTAATCTGCTTGCAATCCGCGTAGCTAACGGCTAATATCGTTACCCGTACAACAATAAAAAAAAAAACTCACCGATTTCATGTGTGACTCACAATGCCTGAGGCTGTTTATTATCAAAATCAACTCAAAGTCAAAGTATTATGGTGCTTTGTCACCGTGAATGGAGCTTGCTGGGAAAACACAACTTTACTTAGTCCATATCAACACAATTATATTTATACCACGGTTTTTAAGCCAGTGGGAAGAATGCTTATTCGTATCCAGCGTCGCGGTTGCCTCTGTAGCCTCCTCCTCCACCTCTGGAATATCCGCCGCCGCCTCCGCCGCCGGATCTGTAGCCGCCGCCACCTCCACCGCCGGAACCGTAGCTTGATCGGTCGCCATAGCTTCTTTCTCCTCCGCCGCCATAGCTTCTCTCACCGCCGCCATATCCGCCACCTCCTCTCCCGCCACCTCCACGCCCGAATCCACCCCTTGATCCTCCACCACCACGGCCGCCGCCTTGTCCTGCCTCGTCGACGCGGATTGACCGGCCATCAAGGGTGGTTCCGTTCATGCCGTCCATTGCTTCTTTGGCATCCTCGGCATTGTCGTACTTCACGAAGCCGAAACCGCGGGAATTGCCGGTCTCTCTGTCTCTGATCACGTCCACCTTCTCGATGGTTCCAAACTTGGAGAAGGCCGCAGCCAGAGATTCTTCGTTGGTGTCGAAGCTGAGGCCACCGATGAAGAGTTTACCTTCGTCCGACATGTTGTTTAAGTCGTTTTGGGCTTTTCAGTAGTAGGAGACTATTGAATCTGAAGAGCAGACGCTGCAGGAGGAGGCACGGGTGCTGGTCGTTGAAATGGCTTAGGAGTGAGAGACGCATGGAACAGACGCATGGAGTTTTAAGGCCGCACTGAGAGGCAATATCCGGTGACGGTACCACGTGGCTTCCGCCCAGTTTAAGCTCCGCCTCTTTCTGGGAAAATGCCGGATTTAAATTATAATGTGAAAGGGCACTGTTATATATGTTAAAGAGGTACGGGGAGGTTTTCATAGGACTTGTGTTATTTCTCAGTTTTTTTTAATCAATTTAATGTTATTGTGAGGGCTTTAGAATGTGAACTATAAGTATTGTCTGGTCCTCACTTCGCAACAGAAAGGTGGCGGTAATGCGCCATTAAGCTGGATGCAAACAGCCATACAA
>NW_011363468.1:0-3958 GCF_000735185.1 Notothenia coriiceps | reverse complement strand
TTTTCTTAACCAAAATGACAAAAATTGCATAGAAACACATTGTCCTTTTTGACCCACTTATGGAAGAGTAGGGTCCAGTCAATCGTGCATCTAAGGGTTAAAGACATCATACCGTAGATATCCAGAAGTCTACTGTCCAAGATGTTCAACCATGAGAATTATTCATAATCTTCAAAGACGCTTCCATCCTGCCACTTGAAAGAGGTATGCCCCAATGAAGGCCTGTCACAAAGTCAGTGCTCCAAGCAGTCAGGGAAACGGTGCCTTGCCCAGGGGCAGTGCCCAGTGGGTGTACTGGCATTTGTTCAGCTTCCACATCACAACATAGTTGCTACTCAATGCGAAACCTCCAGTTCCCAAGCCACCCACCTGACTGAGCTACTGCCTCAGGGTCAGTTTAAGAACAATGTCCAGGAGACAAGGCCATTAAAGGCCACTTTATTTTGGTTGTTATATTTTTAGGGCTGTATCGTTCTTTCGTCATTCAGAGATGAATTTGTGTTGAAACAGGGGTCTAACAGGGTTTGTTGGATATTGGACCCTGTAAACTGGTGTTGGGGATTATAGACCACAACAGGGCTTGTCATTGGTTGGATTCAAAACTCTTTAATGTAATACAAACTTGGGAAGAATGGTACAGCATTGTGCTGTAAATGAAAGAATTAATGACTAATGAATGAAGTAGTAACCTAGTATGGTATAAGTACACTAATGGCGCATTTCCACTGCAGGGACTCGCACGGCTTAATGCAGGGACTCGCACGGCTTAGTGCGGTATAGTTAGGCCAGGCTCACTTTATGCTGCGTTTCCATTACAGTGTAGTAGCTGGGGCAGTAACTATAGCAACGCAGTGTAGGCGGAGCCGTGACTTCATCTTCAATGCGAACCAAAACCAACATCAGCCGTTAGCTGTTAGCACTCAGAGCTCACAGCTCCTCATATCTGTTCAGAAACTAGACAAAAGTTAAACAAGCAAAAACCACAGACTGTCTGTGTCATGGCGAATAAAGTCGCTGGTTTATTTATGTCTGTATAGGCCGTTGTTGTGAGTGTGGACGGTTGGAGCATATAATACGTTAGCTTAGCCGATCTCCATTCAGAAAATACGCATTGTAAAAGGTTTTTCGCCTGCCGTCTGTCTGCAGACTTGTCAAAGCATTAATTCATGTTTTTACTAACCGGTATCAGTATGTTGTTACTTCAGCATCATTTTGAAACGTGTATTACAATTAAATCACGGTAAAATCTGTTCATTTTGTTGTAGTTGTAGCCCCCTTGCCAGCGATTCTCTCACTAGTTTAGCATATTCAGCCCGGTTGTTGGCCCGGAAAGAACGTGGATTTTTGAGGGCCAGAAAAACTGTGAAACAGTACCCGTTAGCCAGAACTACCCCTAGTGGAAACGCAACAAAAAACGGGCCAAGTTTGGCACGGCACGCTTAGACCATGCTACGCGCTGCAGTGGAGATGCGCCATAAGTAAGGCTAGCGAGTTAGTTTAGAAGCATTGCCAATATAAATAATATTCTCAGCATGATATAAATAATGCAACACCATGAAATAAGGGAGAAGTGAGTTGTTGTTATTATATATGAACAGTACAGCAGAAGCATCACAACTTATATCGTCAATTGACTACACCGGACATCTGCATCATCTGCACAAACTGCATGCACAAGATATGGAAACCAACCTGTATTTACAAAATACATTTCCCTCATAATGAATCATTCAGAGCTGGGTTGTTTTGATCCTGCCTCTTTTATTTGCATGGTCTGCTTGATGTTGACACAGTGCTTTATCATCGCAAGGGTTTGTCAATTATAATCAACAACTTGCTTTTCAGTGAGCAGCTCAAAATAATGGACGACAGAGAGCTTCTTACCTTTTAGAATTCTGAAAACATAAGGGGAACATTTCTGAACAATCTTTTACATAATGGTGTTAAGAGTGGCTGACATTTGTACATTTCATGATATACTATCTGCTTTTGTTGGTCCAGTTCCTGCCCTTGTTTTATCTTGGAGTTTTCGCACCCGCTTATCAAAAGTTGACATCAGGTTTTGAAAACTGAAGGATCCTGAAAGGTTTTGCTGAGATGAAGTGCCAAAAATATTCTGCATTGTTCTTAATCAACCAACTAAATGTGCTGAAAACATGTAAAATGGTTTGACTGTGACTGATGGTCTGAACGTCTGATGTGTTGGTCCTCTTTGGTGTTTGGGATGCAGTGCATATTGTTGTCTCTTCCATTGACAAAGAACTTATTTTCTCTCTTTGCTCTTGAACCTCTCTCCTTGAGACGCAACTCAGGCCATGTGCCCCTGGGACATTTGTCAATCCTGTTTTTCATTCAATCAGTCTTTCGGCATTATCATTTTCTATATCTGAGCACAAGGGAATGGGCAAGCCTCCTCTCAGTCGCCGCAGTCATAGAGGAATAATAATCAATCACTGAGCATGGTGCCACAATGAGCATTGGTCCTGAATCCAGATAGGACTGCCTCACACTCTCCAGCTCTACATGCTGTACGATGCAGCCTTGCAGCCTTTCTGAGGAGACTGGCAGTACATCCTGCATCTGCTCCTCACTTGAATTCTGCCGGCTGAATATTCCGATTTTTAGATGTATTTATGTAACCGAATAGTCCTGAATTCAAACATAGCACACTGATGTACTAACTGCCATCTTCCTGGCAACCGAGTCTGCTGGTTTTTCAATGTTGGGGTTTGTTTGAAGGCAGCCTCACAAAGAAAGCAAACACATATGAATGCCAGAAAAAATATCCAAGCTTTACGAGAAGTCTTGTTTATTTGTCTCTTGTTACCATTGGGCAGCAGGGCTCCACTTTAGTCCGACAATAACAAGTCATCATGAGAACCACATTTCCCATAACACCCACTGCTGTGAGTCACTGTGGGTGACAGCTCCCACCCCCATCATAAAGTAGTTATCAAACACACACCACTATGCTTTAGGCCAAATGTCTTATCGTTCAACGCGCATTTCCTCTGAACTATTCTTTAAATAAAAGCCTGCAGCCGGAAATATACGTAGCTAGGTGAATGCTTTGATGAATACAAAATTAACTACCCTTTCGTTTTGATGTACATTTTTATTTGATCTATTGTGGATTTTTCTGTATATCAATTGAACATTTTGAAGATGAAACTGTGTATGCATTGGGGTCATAATTTTGTGAATTCATAAATGACAGATTGGATCAGATCTGAATTATTTTTTTTTTAAATCTCTTCTTAAAAATAATTACCGTATTTAAGTGTTAAAGTATAAGAAACGAGGGACTACGTATTGTAACCCTAGTTATATAAGCACAGGCGGAGCCCTCTACTGGACTCTATGGTTACTACTCTCTATCGTACTGTACGTGCATTCACCTACTGAGTTAGGTAAACGTAGCTGGCCAATCGGGGCGAGCCTACCTGAATGCGCGCGCAGGCCCACAGTATATAAGGCGGCTACGCCCTCCGTCAGCGGCATAGGAAAGACAGGGCCCCCAGGTAGAGGGCTCCGCCTGTGCTTATATAACTAAGGTTACAATACGCCTCATTATATATCACACAGGCTCCGCCCTCTACTGGACTCTATGGGTACAGTGGGTGGAGCCCCAATGTATAAACACTCTGTCGTCCAACAACATCGACCCATCACACTGCCCCCACTTCCTCCCATTCGGTTGTAACCGTGGAGAAGTCGGGGCCGCAGCTTGGATAAGGCACACTCACACACGCTTACCTCGTGTAGAGTGTGCTTGGACGATAGTGGGGAGAGTCCTGCATCGAGCACCACTCCCAGATATTCTACCTGCTGGTGAGGTATGGGGGAGCTCTTCTTCCAATTGACCGCAAAACCCAACTTGGTTAGGTGTAGGATCAATTGGGCTGTGTGAAACATTGCCCATTCCCTGGACCTGGCCATGACTATGAGGTCGTCTAGA
>NW_011363467.1:0-4929 GCF_000735185.1 Notothenia coriiceps | reverse complement strand
GAATTCAATGTATAATTTTTCGCTTCCGGGGTCCCATGGACCGGAAGTAGATGGGCGTGACTTCGCCTCTCTATAAAACGTGTTAACCCACTCAGCTTCCGGTCTCCCAATACCTGACTCTCGCCCTGATAAAAAGAAGACATGGTGCAGGCACGAAAGATACTACCAATAGAAATACATTGTTTTTAGAATCGTTCTGTGTGAAACTGAAAAATCAATAGATTAAATTGCGTACACTGGGTTTTCATTGTACAACCTAGGTCTACAATCTCTGAATTAAAAATACAAATATTAATCCTTGATCACATAGAAACATATCCAAAGGTAGTCTGTCCTGAAAATGATGAAAAGAACATGACCTTTTTTAAATAATACCAATGTGGATATATGAAATGTTTTCTGAAAGTTGTACAAACAGTAGACTCTTTTCAGATGTTAAACACTTCCTCATTGGTTAAACTTTTCCAGACCAATCGTGTCCCTTGGTTAAAAAAATGAACTTGGAGTAACAATGAATACTATTACATCCACCACCGTTACAGCGGAACATCAGTGATTATGTGTTACAATGGCATTTGTTAGCAACCAGGAAATGACACCAGTAAGGACAAACAGATGAGAATGCTGCGTGGGGTCTGGGTGCCGTGTTGGCGGGACGTTGCGCGGCTCGCTGCTGCGAGGAGCGGACAGTGTGAGCTGGGTTCATCTCCTTCTCACTGCGTGGGATCTGCGAGACAGCGTATGGACGCCCCCAAACGTGGCGCACCTACAGTAACTCCTAGATTCCACCGGGTCCGTCTGCACCGCGCTACGGCCGCGTTCACAGCGATCGTGGCCACTCTAGTCAATGGGTGCTATTCCACCAGACACGCTGCGTTACGGCTAGAAGCGTCCCAGAAGCGTCCCAGAAGCGTCTCGGCGCTGCTCCGCTAAAAATAGGACGCAAGTCTATTTTCGACGCAACGCGTTGCATGGCGCCGGGCAGGAAGTGGAAGGGTCTGAGAATCCAGTCAATCCCCAAAATAAACTAATTTTGCACACCCTATTACAGGCACTGTGTAAATTATATAGAATAATTATGATGATGAATGCATTTTTTTACCATTAAAATACAGCAACACATCTTTGATTCATGTCGTTTATAACTGGAATATTACAATTATTATTAACTAGCCTTTCCAGGAAATATGCCCAAATCAACAAAAACTGCGAGCCGGCACGCAAGACGCTCCGCTTCTGAAACGCGCCCGGTGGGTTATGAAGCTGGAGGAGGTCGGACCAAAACCGCGGCGCAGCCGTGACGCGGCGCAGACGGACCCGGTGGACCAATGGGTCCATTTGGGTATGGTCACGTCACTGAACCCAGGAAGAAAAAGATAAATCTCCAACGAAGCGTTCTTTTCTGCGTTAGAGTTTTACTCACTACAAGGTGTACTTTGAGGGTTTGTGACTTTGCAGACCGTTGACATGCATACAAACCTTCATAACACACAATGGGATGGGTAATAACCGGAAAAGCATGACATGGGACCTTTAAATTAAAGCAGTGTTCCATTATTTGACCTGAACTTACCTTAACATTGTTATATATGCTTTTGAAATGTAACATGGCTTTGACTTACAACTGAACATTGAGCCAAATGAAAAACTCCCCAGAAGGAACCAACACAAACACGGCCGAGAGGTCTCTGGAGTTTGCTGCAGGAGTTGCACTATACGCCTGACAACTGGGCTGTCACAAGATACAGTATGTTATAAAAAATTAAAAGACTAATAGTTTAGATTTTTAAACAAATAATTTATTTGCAAGTTATACAGATAATGGTTTACTGATATAGAACATTGTAACAAAACACTGCCGTAGTATATAAACAAATACTCTTGTATGAAATATATATTTGTTATGAGTGATATTAGTTTTTAATAACTTTTCCTATATTGCATTAAAATGTTACTATGATTTAAACACATTGCAAGACATTTGCCAACTCATATTAATAGACATTATTTTCTCCGTAACAAATATAAATTCAGAAGAACCTGTAGGGGGTAATTTATACTTGTATCAATTTTAATGCATAAAATCAAAATTTACTAAAAACATATAAGACCTTTTTCTACCCTTTTTATAAGAACAACTTGATTCAATGCTGTGCAGCAGTTATAATGTAAAGTAAGACATAGGGGAAATATAAACTACCAACAAAGGTGCAAGTGTAAAATATAGACAATGCAAACATATTAACAAAGGTGGTTAAAGATAAGGATCACAAGTTGCTCTTAACTCAGGTTACTTCATGATCATAAAAATAGCTATGTGACACTTCTCATATATCTATGATTAACTCATTAAACATAGATATATATGAAAAGTGTCATATAGCTATGTTTGTACAATATTACATTTCTACAGGTACATGTATATTAAACAATTTCAATATTTATTTCTATTATAGCGCCTATTGTGCAATTTGTTGCCCTTTATGCTCCATTACGTTAAATCACATGTTGGAGAGCGTGAGAGTCGTTGTCCATGATACTTGCTGTGCATCACAGCGTCCTCCTCACTGACACCACCACATAAAGGCAAGTGCCACCCGTTGGAGTAAAGCAGTCCATTCATATTCTGCTTTTCCAATTAAATGGAAAGACCAATTGCATAAGCTAAATATGTATAATTATGTTTTATTGATGGTGCAAAGCAAAACAAATTCCCATTCAATACACATAACATTTTGTTACATTTTGTCAGTACTGTTTAACAGGCCATTCATTTGGTGTACAATTGTCAAACATTGTAACAGGGCTGCAACTAACTGGGGTTAGATTTTGTGTGAAACGTTGCACGGTTAAAAGGAGGAGTCATAATATTTATATACTAGGATAGTTTCCTGGTTACCAGACTTGTCACCATGGCAGCTGCTCCTTTAATCTCAGAGCATGGGAATGTATTACCACCTCTTAAAACCTCTTTGACTGTTCAGATGGTGGGTTAGAGCTTCCTATTGTACTCTGCAATTCATTTGACACTTGAGCCTAATACACTAACTCACCTTTCACATTCCGGGAAATAAAGCACACACAAGAATATTGTTTGGTTAAAAGTGAAAATGGGTCTTAAGGTATATAGAGAGAGAAAGTGTTTTTTAATCAGATTGAGTTCATTTAGAAAGATCATAAAGAAAACATAAGAGGGGGGTGTGAGCCTAAAATATAAGCCTTTGACCTTGATCAAACACACCGTCTCTTGCAACTAAGAGTGATTTGGAGAATAGTGCAACATATTGGAGTAAAATGACAATTAATACGTTGTGCACAAGCTGAAAACAATATAAACAAATGAAAGACTCTTTCCTGATATGATGAAATTGTTAAGTTCTGTTATCATTATAAATCTACATGAAGTTTCTATGGGGACACTTGAACCCTTTGAAGGTTTGTCACGGTAACTGTGTGGGCTGTTCCACTCGGGAGCTGGTCACCAAAAAACTAAATGGACAGAAAACAGAAGTTATATTTCATTCCTTTCATTAATTATGTTGAGTGAGGAGCTTTCACATAAAAGCCATACGTCAAATAGTGTTTTACATACCTGTTTAACAAGTGCAATAATGGTTCCATTGCTGACATCCCCAAAGGTAGTTAATCTCATCTGTAGGTGTGCCAGTGATAAACCTGATGGGATTAAATCACATAATATGGAAATAAATACATTAATCATTCATGTGTCATGAAGTTGAAAGAGAAGGGAAAAATACAAAATTGGAGTAAAGTACCCTGTGATGTTGGTTCTTCTGGAGTCGATATGATCAGGGTCGTTGAAGGGGTTAGAGTTGTTGGGGCTGCAGTTGTTGCAACTTCAGTTGTGAAGGACACAGTTGTGGGGACTGCAGTTGTAGTGGTTGCAGTTGTGGGGACTGCAGTTGTGGGGGCTACAGTTGTGGGGGTTGCAGTTGTGGAGACTGGAGTTGTGGAGGCTATAGTCGTAGGTTCTCCAGTTGTGGAGGCTGCAGTTGTAGTTGTTACCGTTGTGGGGGCTGTAGTAGTATAAAATGCAGTTGTTGTTGTTGATGCAGTCGTGGGGCCCACAGTTGGAGGGAACCCAGTTGTAGCAGCTACAGCGGTAGGGGCTGCTGTTGTTGTAGCTGCAGTTGTATGGGCCGCGGTATTGGGGGCTTCTGTTGAAGCGGTTTGAGTTGTTGGGGCTGCAGTTGTTGCGACTTCAGTTGTAGTGGTTGCAGTTTTAGAAGCTGCAGTCGTAGGAGTTACAGTTGTGGAGGCTGCAGTTGTGGAGGCTGCACTCATAGGAGCTGAAGTTGTGGAGGCTCCACTCGTAGGAGCTGAAGTTGTGGAGGCTGCAGTTGTAGTTGTTACAGTTGTGGGGGCTACAGTTGTGAGGGTTGCAGTTGTTGCGAATTCAGTTGTGGTGGCTACAGTTGTGAAGGCTGCAGTCGCAGGCTCTCGAGTTGTGGAGGGTGCAGTTGTAGTTATTACAGTTGTGGAGGCTGCAGTCGTATGCTCTCCAATTGTGGAGGGTGCATTTGTAATTGTTGCAGTAGTGGGGGCTACAGTTGTGGGGGTTGCAGTTGTAGGAGCTGCAGTTGTTGCGTTTTCAGGTGTGGTTGTTGCAGTTGTGGAGACTGGAGTTGCTGCAGTCGTGGGCTCTCCAGTTGTGGAGGGTGCAGTTGCAGTTGTAACAGTAGTGGGTGCTAGAGTTGTGGGGGTTGCACTTGTAGGAGCTGCAGTTGTTGCGACTTCATTTGTGGTGGTTGCAGTTGTGGAGGCTGGAGTTGTGGGGGCTATAGTCATAGATTCTCCAGTTGTGGAGACTGCAGTTGTAGTTGTTACTGTTGTGGGGGCTACAGTTGTGGGGGTTGCAGTTGTAGGAGCTGCAGTTGTTGCGACTTCAGTTGTGGTGGTTGCAGTTGT
>NW_011363466.1:0-2731 GCF_000735185.1 Notothenia coriiceps | reverse complement strand
AATAGAGATCGAGGCAGCTACGTTTAACCACACACACCTCTACACACATCGAACTGCCCGATTATTCCCCCTATTACTCGTTGTATGAAGGAGATGTCCGGTCACCAGGGCGCACAATGTGTAAATAACCCAATTTGTGTTCTGTGAAACTGAAAAGGATATTACATTTTTTTTTAACTTTCGTTACAGTGGTAGGCCTATATATGTCTTAAATGTAATTTAGGTTAACTTCCTTTTTTATTTAGATGCTTTTATTTTGAAGGCGAGTTTACGCTGTTGACAGGAAGTTGTTGTCGCTATGGAAACGTGACGGAGAAAAGTAATAATTATCTACATATAAAGACGGAGAAAGTAAAGGATAAAGTTTATGTTTAAGTGTTAGCACCCCCCCATAGCTCTTACGTCTCTAATTCCCCATAAATAAAGTACTCCTGATTCTGAGAGTCAGTATTAGGAATACGTCAGAATATCACAACTGCTTTTGATTCATTTCGAATTGAGCATTACGATAAACTGCTAAGTACTGTTCCAAAAGTTTATACCCACGTCTTTCTCCTTTTTAGCGGTTCCTAATCCGGTGCAATGCAGAACTAATATGTGACGTCTATGTATCTACCGGGGCTAGGTTTTTTTTTAACTAGAAGGCTTATTAATAATGCATGACAGAGAGGGGTATCAGAATAAGGTTTCTTACTAAAGAGGATGCCTTGTTTAGGAAGTTTGATCGTAACCGCGGGCGAATATTAGTCTTCTCAGTGATATACCTCACAGCTTGACTATACACACAAGCAGGAACACAAGGACACACGGTGGACCATGTCTTGTTAGGCTATCACGATTTCTCCAGCTGCAAGTATCTGACATGTGTATGTGTCAATGTGCATTCGCGTGTGTGGGTGGGGATGTGTGTCCACTGGCATTTGTATGCGTTAGATGCTGCAGGCTCTCTCACTACAGTGTTCTTCCCCCCCCCGCTGAATACCACAATGCAATGGGCAGAAGGAAAGGAAAGAGGAAGAAGATCATCCTTTCCTTCCTTTCCTGTTTTATCTTCTTTGATTCCTCTTTGGATATCTCCGTGACCTCGTTTTTTTACGTTGCGTAACACGCTGCTGGAGGTTTGGGTGGAGGGCAAAAGGGGGGTGGATGCAGGACACTGATGTAAACTGTGATGACAGCTTAGGTTTTTTCTCCCTCTCACCTCCTCCTCGCTCTTGAGGGGAGGTGAGAGTGTGGCGACAGGAAGAAAACCTGAAAGACGGCGGGGGGTTTTCGTCATTGCCACAAACACGCTTTACTGAGAGCGTTGTGAGTGAATAAAAGAGCACTCTCTGAACCGTGCACTTCCTTCACACATCGAGAGAAAGGATCACAATTGCAAATGCATGGTCCTGCATGTTTTACTCCCCCTGCTATCTCTCTTTCAAACACATGCTGAGAAAACAAGAGGGAGAAGGCCTCTGACTCATTTATTCCGCCATTAGGAGGCTTGTCGTACATGTTACGAGGTTATTTGCTGCAATGAAAGTGGGAGGCAGCGATGGTGATAACGTCATTAAAATGCCAAAAGGGGAACAGCCGTGGGAATTACTCACCACCCTGTCTGATGACATAATTTGCTAAAAATCATCAATTTATGCGTCAATGCGGGAACGCTTCACTGTGCGGCGAGAGAGCCAAACACGGACAAAGTGTGTTGTCATGCGTAGAAATGGTGAATTACTGAGTTTAGGCACGTTAATAACATTTTCATGAATTTGACTACAGTATATTCATATTTGTCAGTGCTTTCATGTCAATTCGGCGAACATAAAAATAAATGATCGTGGTGAAGATGATGATTAAATTAGGATTAAAAATCGGTAGTGAGAGCTGCTGAATTTCCTCCCGTCGGATGTGATATAAAAACAAATCGATTATTTTTGTAGTTTTAAACTCAAGTGGATGAAACTACATTTATTAGTGCTTTCATGTCAATTCGGCGAACATATGATACATTAAATGATCGTGAGGATGATGATTTAAAAATCGTTTGTTTGAGCCGCTCTGCATTTTCTGATGAAAAAACAAACCGATGCTTTTTGTAGTTGTAGTACACCAACATGGATTAAACGTGTGGTTTTTTTACCACAATGTTGGGGAAATTAATGGATAATATGCACGGATTATTATTATTATTCCCACTCGATCGGGACACTAGGTCCACCGTTTCCCCGCAGCGAGGCTCCCCCCGTTGACAGTTTACGTGGGCTGGGCTGGGTGCAGTGAATCCCGATGGGCCGGTACCGAAGTGGGACGGTCGGATAAGTCACTAGCACATCCCCCACTCCCCCCGTTGACAATTTACTAGCGGTACCGAAGTGGGCCGGTCGAGAGTCCCGGGATGATTTTTAGTCCCAGTCCACCACTGGCTACATGACCGTATGATCGCCCATATTGACCACCTGTTACGTGCTCCCCTCCTGTTTGTCTCTCTGTTTCCCTGCTGCACAGACACACCTGGTCCGCCCCTTGCTCCGCCAGGTGTCCTAATTACGTTCAGCTGGGGACTTGAAAAGCAGAAGCTGGAGGAGAAGAGTTCTTTTCCCTAATCTCAACGCCGGAGGAGGCTGTCCGTGGTGTTCCTCCTTTTACTGTTTCAGGATCTCTAGTTCCGAGTGTGTTGTGTTTTTTTGTACGCTGGAGTAACAGTTAGTTTAGGTTTTTGGTAGCTTTGTTTTCTCCCGTAGGG
>NW_011363465.1:0-2940 GCF_000735185.1 Notothenia coriiceps | reverse complement strand
AAAATTCTAAAAAAAATAATCAATTATTTTATATAATTTTTTATTTTTTATTTTCCATTTGTATTTTGTAATCATCTCGCAACCCCCAATCGGTGTCTCGCGACCCCCACTTTGGGAACCCCTGCTCTAGTCAGCCATTTACTTCTATTCATTTCTTTCACAGCAGTATGACCCTGAGCCAGTATGAGTGATGCTAACTCACTACTTTCACAAGTTCACTTAATACTGCTACTAATAATGTTTTGGATGTGTCATTATTTGATTCAATTTCATTAACGTGTGCTTGATTTTATGAAAGTCTTCTCTTTTTATATTAACTTGTATCTGCTCTGTCCCAAATGTTGGACAGATAAAGGATATGTGATATTCAAACTTGCTTCCATGGGTAATCAAATTAAAACTATGTTTTTACTTCATTACCGTGAAAACGCAACTTCCCTTTGAGGAAGAAAAAATGTGTCCTCGTGTTTTGAGGTGTAGTTTCAGATCAACAAAATGCAGTGGCAGCATACTGTCAATGTATTGAAGACACATTTAAAAGTAGTATCTGTGTACCTTGTTTAAAATGGTCTAAAACATGGAGAACACACTTGTATGGCCCTTGAATTCAACAGGATACACTGAAACTGTCACAAGTTAGACACTTCTATTATTGTTTGTTTGGTGGCTCATCTAAACTCTCCTGTCATTTCAGATCCCGCCTTCCTCCAGGCCCTTGTAATCAGCTTACTTCCCTCACCTGGTCTGCCTAGCCCTTCCCCTCACCTGTTACTCATTCCCTCATCACCCCACAGTATTTATACCACCTCACTATCACTTGTCCTTTGCCAGATTGTCTTGTTGTTTCCGCCAAGCTCTCCAGTGAGTGTTGTTCTCTAGCCTAGATTTTTGTCCTGCCCGGTTTTTGATCCCTGCCTGCCTGTTTACGGATCTCGAGTTCCTGCCTGCTCCCTGTCTGGTTTTGGTTGCCTGTCTGACGGATTTCTTGGTTTTGACCCTGCCTGTCCCTGACCTGAATAAACTGAACATTGCTATACACTGGTTGTATCTGAGTCGTGCTATTGGGTTCTGATCTGTACCTGTGATCGTGACAGAAACATTGACGTTAATTAAATATATTATGTCAACAAGTTTCACATCACTGTAATAGGATAGTTGAAAGCAATACTATTAAGTTGAACCTAATATTTACTACTTATAGTACTTATTTAAACTCAATATTATATATGTACATTTGTTTTATTGACAACAACTTGTGGTGATTGTAATAGTTGGATTAAATATGGCTTAGTACTGTAGGTGTAACACTGGGTGATGATTTCGATAACCCACCTTTTAAACAGTCAAACTGGGAGGACTCCACAGACGGAGGAAAGACCATACTAAGGTCTAGAGGAAATTAATACTTGGTGGTTTCTCCTCACAAGCATCATTTTGGAGGAGTGTGTTCTCCTGCAGGGCTTGATGGCGGGGAACTGAGGCTCTTTTTCATTTAAACTTGTCTCCTATTTCCTAAAACTGGCCTTCAGCAGCAGGGGACGGCACTTCAGCGCTCCATGGGGCTCTCAACGCTCCCATTTTCTCCTTCAAACCTTCCCTTATGCTGCTGTTTCCTC
Source organism: Notothenia coriiceps (assembly GCF_000735185.1). Classification (NCBI taxonomy): domain Eukaryota; kingdom Metazoa; phylum Chordata; class Actinopteri; order Perciformes; family Nototheniidae; genus Notothenia; species Notothenia coriiceps. The sequence continues at coordinate 1,324 of NW_011363465.1, read as the reverse complement.
TCATCTGCTGTCGATATACTCGCCGCCTATATGTCCCTCAGTCTTTCCACCCCGCTCTGTAATTCTGCTCTCATTGTGCTGCGCCAGCTCTGAACCTGCTCGGCTAAACGCTGTCCTTAAGCCTCCCCTGGACGTTTGGGAGCCAGATGAGTGTGCGGCTAAGGAGAAAATGAAATAGCTCTTGAAAGATAAACTACACTGGCCCTGGAGGGGCTGTCCTCCTCTCCTCATCGCCTCTCCTCTTCTCAAAAAGGCTGGCACGGACCTCTTTGCTGCAGCACAGCTCTGTGGGCTGAGCAGACGGAGAGAGTAGGGGGGAGAAGAGGAAGATAAAAGCGTTTGAGGAGGGTAGGGGGCCGGCTTTGAGTCTATACACAAACCCATATCCATCTTGTCTGCCCTCTATCTCACACAGAGCAGGGAGATGGATTAGTTGAGCTGGTGGAAGTGGGGGTCGTCTGAGGGGTTTCAAAGAAGCCAAATGGTGATTTAGAGGAGTACTGTGTCTGTGTCAACTGGGATCAAAAAGGTTTGTTTACTCACTAGACACAGGGATATTGTCCAAACATCTTCTGCTGCTAACAGGAAATACACTTTGCAGAACTTGTATCACTTTTGGAGAGATGTACTTATTTGCTTACTTGCCCCTAGTAAGAAAAGAAAACCTATATTATGGTAAATATGAACCTTCTGTATGTCCGTTAGCTTAGCTTAGCTTAGCATACAGATTGAACCCGGATTTGCCTGCGAGCTAGTTCAGGCAGTCAACTCGAGCCCCTTGCCACTCTGCAACCAACCAAACAGAGTCTCCTTAATATGCCGCTCTATTTAACCAGCCAGATCTCTCTCTATGCATTGCTTGCTGCTGCTATTGCTGCAGCTACCTCTACGTCGCTGCTGCTCGCTGCCCCACCACCACCCCAGCTTCCACCTGTAGGCTCGGGGGTTAGTTATTTGATCATCACTAATCGTGCTATGTATATCTATGGAGTGATGAGGCCCGAGCCTAGTCGCCAAACTTAACTATATGCTGCTTCTAATAAATATGTTAAAGAAACACGTGAGTTGTCTGAATGAAATGGGGCGAAGCCTGCGAGCTAGTTCAGGCAGTCAACTCGAGCACTTATGCTGCATTCATACATAACGCCCCTTGCCACTCTACAACCAACCAAACAGTCTCCTTAATATGCCGCTCTATTTAACCTGCCAGATCTCTCTCTATGCATTGCTTGCTGCTGCTATTGCTGCAGCTACTTCCACGTCGCTGCTGCTTTGCCTGCCCCACCACCACCCCAGCCTTCCACCCCAGCTTCCACCTGTAGGC
>NW_011363464.1:0-3629 GCF_000735185.1 Notothenia coriiceps | reverse complement strand
TGTGTGTGTGTGTGTGTGTGTGTGTGTGTGTGTGTGTGTGTGTGTGTGTGTGTGTGTGTGTGTGTGTGTGTGTGTGTGTGTGTGTGTGAGGCTTTACACCTAATTTAGCTTTAGCTCCCTTTTCCCATCTGCGCTTTTGACGGTTTGAATGTTGTCAGCTATATCCAAGTGTTTTATTATCAAGGAGATAATTGTTTCATCGGCACCCCAGGGTATGATCAGCCATCTGATTCAAACGGAGAAACATTGATTTACTCTAGCTGGGGTTTTAGCTGTGCTCTTCACCTTCCTGTAATTCTAATTGTTTACTTTTTTCTTCTTGACTGCGCTGTTTCTCTCATGTGTGTGTTTCCGACTTAACCTCTTTCTCCTTTTCCTCCTCTTGCTGCTGGCATGGCAGTGTCCTTCTGCTCACACTTCTTCACACTCTTTGGGTAACAACTCATAGCTGAAAAACTCAGAGCATGTCCCGAAATATATCAGGGCAGCAATGGATTGTTGTTGGGGAGACTATCATAAGGCTGTTTCCATGTCCTCAATTTAAAAATGGCTTCCACATTGTGTCAAAGTTAATTAAAGGCATTGTTTGTGTGCTACTTTCTTATAATTCTGGTATATTGCAGCCAATTAAAACCCGTACTTTGTTTGATTCTCTCTGTGTTAGAATAGGACTTGAATTAAAAAGCATGTCGCTTGCTGGAACCTGAATGCACATCGCCTCACTGTACTTCCATTTAAGCCGTCCCAAACGATGATTTAAAAATACCACACCATTGTCTGTATCTCAGAGATCCGTCCCAGCAACCCAATCTGGGAAATTTGGCTAAGACAGCAGCTTTCAGGGCTTAATTAGCCAAGTTTGAGGATTTTTAGAGACATAACTTAATGTTTATCCACCCAAATGATGTTCTGGCAAGGCCAACAGAAACCTGGCTGAGCTCAACACATCCATCTCGCCAATTCCTTGCTTGTCTGTGTCTCAACTCGCTGATTAATGTATTCAGAGCAAACATAACACAGAGAGGAGGCAGAATCTGGTCCCCTCTCTCTTGTTAACACTTCATTAGTGATGGGAACAATGGAGTCATGCCCTGAGTCACTTCCGCGCTCTGCTGCTTGGGATGCTCTGTTCACTGTGTACACATCTTGCTATTAATAGAGACACGAAGGCGTAACTCACCTGAACTGACTGCATTCCTGTTCACCAACAACTTTAGTGTGTTTTTCACCGTGTCCTGCTTTTAGATTAACTTTTGTGCTAGCTGCAGCCATATCACTTCAACAGTGAGTAGACACAGTGACACAGTTAGAGATTAGTCACAGAAAAAATGTAGCTGTGTCCCAAACACATGCTAATTAATGCTGGTTAGTATGGAGTGCTCACACAAAATGAAGTGTACTCCAACCAGCATTATTCATACCAGACACTCATTTGTGAGTTGTGCCTCATAACGTCCTCTCTACGACTGAAGATAAGAAAACATTCACTTTATTGTAGGGCTGCTCGATTATGGCAAAAATCATAATCTCGATTATTTGGGTCAATAATTGATATCACGATTATTAAAAAAGATTTACTTTGAAAACATCCATTATTGACATTTTTTGAACAGTATGTTTTTAACAGTTGATTACCCTGAACTTTAAGTATAATTCAACTGAAAAAACAAAAATAAATAATTAATAATAATTAAAAAATAATCGTTTTATTTCGATTACGTTGTTTTTGTAATCGTTGCAAGCCAAAATCGTAATTGTGATTTAAAATACGATTTAATTGAGCAGCCCTACTTTATTGTGACTCATACTCACTCTGAAAATGCAACAACTTTAGAATACTAGTTGATGATTCATTTTCTGTCGAGGAATTTACGGATAAATTGACCAAAAGTTTTATCTCAATTAGAGGACTGCTCATCACTCAGGGGGGGGGGGACTAAGCTGCTTTTGTTTCATCTTTAAAATGTCAAACTAATGAAAATACAAACTCCAAAATGAAATGTTTTGTTTTACCAACAAGATTAATTACGATCAATTCATAAACATGTTAATGTCTCTAAGCTTGAACAGCCAAATAAGCTCTAGAGCTCAGAGACTAATTTCCAAATGAATAGAATTATGTTTAAGCAACAAGCACTCTTTTGTTGTCCGGATCGTCTGCATGTATTCATATTATAGGGTCGGAAACTGCTCTGTAAACTCACTATAACCAAATTACTTCATGTTCAATTACATAGTTCCCTGTTGTGGTCTGATCAAATGAACAACATTATTTCCATGATGGGAAAGGACATGATCTGCACATGTTCCATCTTTGACTACAATTGTTCGATCATTGTCTCACACGCAGTACTCTCCGGTCAAAGGGTGCTGCTTAAAACCATCTAGTATTAACTTTAAAGGTGACCTATCCTTTTATACATGAATATGTGTCCCCGGTGTTCCAGGGAACTCACCAAGTGTCAGAAAACACAACCCTCTCTCTTTTCCTCCATACCCAAATCTCTTAAAAAGGGGCTTCAACGGATCTGATACAGACTGATCCAGATTTGAACACTTCTATGACGTCACAGAAGTGGCGCTATGGCTATTGGGCCAACTCCACCAATCAGGAGGAGACAGCCACGGACATTGCCGTTGGAAAGCGCTGGAGACGCTGTAGTACATATGCCAGGCCTGTAGATGGTGCTGTTCTCACAGAATCAGCCCATGCAAAGACAGTGTTAAATTGAGCGAAATGAGGAATGGCTAAAATGCATGATCTGTTTGGTATTTTGAAAAATAAAAAGTATAAATATGCCTTTTATATAGGTATGGTCCTACACTATATTATTCAAATATAGCATGATAGGTCCACTTTAAATTGCACAGAACAGAGCAGCCAGTTCTGCATTGTTGTTCCTGTGTTCATTTATGTTTGATGCATAATTACTGCTGCGTATAGGGCTAAATTAAAATGGTCTAATAGTCATTTGGACTCATACACCTTCCTCACTTTCCTTTGCAAAGTTTGTTGTCCAAGATAATCCACGTTAAAGGAACTGGTCATCTGTTGTTGCCAAGTCTACAAACAAATAGTTTGATGAGAAATGTTTTTAAAGTTTTTTCATCTTAGAAAAGCACAGTGACCTCAAAAAACTTGATGAATCTAATATTCAATAGGCTAGATGTTATTTTTATGAATTGCCATATTTGAATCTTTTGATTGTTTTTATTAATCTTTCTCATAATAATTATAATTTGTTTATATATATTTCTTATTTTTTGTACTAAAACCCCCTGTTTATCCTCTCCAGTCGCTGGAGAGCACTCGCAGGATGCTGCAGATGGCGGAGGAGGTGAGACTTCTGACACACATTCGTTTTCCCTGCTGCTGTGTTTTGATCACAAGAATGTGACTGTGTTGGTTATTAATCACCCCCGCCTGCATGACGATATGCAACCTTTTCTAAATGACTCGGCCTTTATATGCTTGAATAATGAACTGTTAATAATTTGATATTCAGATAGTAATAGCACTTATTACAAGGAAATTGTTAGGAAAAATCTCACTCGTCACCGGCTTGAGCTTCAATATCAGGATACATGTATTTATTATCTCAAGAATGTAAGTAGTCACATACAGCGCA
>NW_011363463.1:0-2531 GCF_000735185.1 Notothenia coriiceps | reverse complement strand
TGATGGTTGTTTATGTTTTTAATGACGCACTATAGGGCTGCTCAATTAATCGCGATTACGATTATGGCTTGCAACGATTACGAAAACAACGTAATCGAAATAAAACCATTATTTTTTTATTATTATTATTACTTTTTTTTTTTTTTTTTTTAAATAATTGTTTTTTTTCAGTTGAATTATACTTAACGTTCAGGCTAATCAACTGTTAAAATATACTGTTCACATTTGTTTTCTTCAAAGTCAATGAATAATCGCATTTAATAATCGCAATTACAATAATTGACCCAAATCGAGATTATGATTTTTGCCATAATCAAGCAGCCCTAACGCATTATGAGCTGTGGTGAGCACTTGTTGCTGCGAGTCAGAGTGAGAGCAGATCTATAAATGAAGTGCAGCCTCTCTCTGAGGATCGATGATCAGCAGGAAGTGACACAGATGCTACAGGAACAACAGGGACATGTATGAAATTGCACATTGATTGATCTACAGATGCACATTAAGTGGCTAACTTGCAGATGGTGTTTCAGGAAGTTTCCCCCGCTCTCTATGGGCTGTGTTTTCTGTTCTCTGTGTTTCTGCTCGATCCTGACAACACACATTTGTCAGAGCCACAGTCTGAGGTCGCTGCTGAACACTGAGAGCAGGCCGCTGACTACAGATGGGATTGTGTTCCTTTTTGCTGTAGCTCTAATGGTTTTGTGTGTGTGTGTGTGGGGGGGGGGATTGTACATGTGTGTGTGTGTGTAGGGAGAGGGACAGCAGAAAAAGCACTGTGTCCTTGGTTAAGGCAGCGAGCTGACAGAGAGTCATCTGTCTTTGTCAAGTCATGTACGTTTACACCGTCGCCTGAGTAGAAAGACTTCTTCTGACGTGAAAAGGACGTGAGGAATGAGAGGTTTAGTGTCTCGGTAACTTGTAGGTTTGGATGTGAACTCTCACGACAGACACGCAGAAGAAATCCACGAAGTCATCATACCTAAGTGACAGGATAGGTAGTTTGTCAGTGTATTTCAAAATAAAAGCATATGACGGTTAGAAAACTGATTAGCATTTTCTGCATAATCTGTAATAATCTGACCAGTTATTCAGACCTGGAATGACTTCCTTTCTGTCTGACACTTCATAGGATCTAGTTTCATCATCAAACTCTTGAAAGAATATGCAGTTTCCTAATATGTGTATCACAACGTGAAAAGAACGTGCAGAGACGGAGACATGAGAGGTTTAGTGCCTCGGTAACTTGTAGGTTTGGATGTGAACTCTCACTCCGTAATAAAGTGTGACGACAGAAACGCAGAGGAAGTGATGTGGAAAATCTGAAAACTGTATTCATCCGGCGAGACATGACAGGGTTTCATGATACTGGCTCTGATTTCAAATATAATGAAGTCAAATAAGAGAGGAATAAATAAGAAAATGAAATAGAAATATTTATATTAACGGTTAGAAGATAGAAGTTGAAGAAGGTCTGTGCAATACAAACATTTAATTGTAATTCATTGTAATGTTATTAAAGCATGTAAGGTTAAAGTAAATGTCCAATAAAAGAGAATAATAATAAAATAAACATATTTATAGAAATGTGAGAATTCTGAAATGTGCAATAAAATGATAAAACCAAACAAAATAAAGTTATTGGTATTAAAATAAGAAGTTAAAGTAAAAATATGCACATAATGTATGTTATGTTCATTGCAATGTGTACAGTGTTAGCTAGTATTATAAGTATTGAATAAAAAGTATTCTAAAATCAAATAAACCAAAGATATAAAAATAAGAAGTTTATTAAAGAATCTGCAATTTAAAAAAAATGTCAAACACAATAAAGTGATTAACATAAGAAGTTAAAGTACAAATGTACACATTGTAATTCAATATAGTACATGTTTATTAAAATGTATACAGTGTTGTTTGTAGTACGAAATAAAAGCTAAATTGCACAGTTTTAATTTGGTTTGCTGCTGATGGTGAAGTCTACGGACTCAGTGACTGACGCACAACACTCTGACTGACTTACATTGAAGCGTTTTAGAGTGTGTGGGCGGCCGTGAGATGGAGAAGAGATTGTTTCCAACTTTCTGTCACATTATGATATCATGAGTCGGCAAAGGATGAGATTGTGTGTTGCATATTTTATAAAGTATATCTGCCAAATGGAGGCAACAGATGAGTCGGCTGTTTGTTTGCATAATGTCACAACACTTAGGAAAAGTAAACAACTCAGCAAGCAAAATAAATCCTGAAGTCCACCCAGTCATCATCCCTAAGTGACACAATAGGTAGTTTGTCAGTGTGTTTCAAAATAAAAGCATATGACGGTTAGAAAGTGGATTCATATAAACATAATCTGACCATTTATTCAGACCTGTAATGACTTCCTTTCCGTCTGACACTTCATAGGATATAGTTTCATCTTCAAACTCTTGAAATGTTCAGAATCAGAATACTTATTATTATACTTTATTCGTCCCACAGACTGGAAAGTTGCATTTGTTACAGCAAGAAAAGAGCCAAAGACAGCTTAATAT
>NW_011363462.1:0-2156 GCF_000735185.1 Notothenia coriiceps | reverse complement strand
CGAGGCTGTAAAACTGTCCAGGGTCAAACTCTGCTCACCCCGCTGCAATAAAAGCATCCTGATGTCCAAACGCTGCTCACCCCGCTGCAATAAAAGCATCCTGATGTCCAAACGCTGCTCACCCCGCTGCAATAAAAGCATCCTGATGTCCAAACTCTGCTCACCCCGCTGCAATAAAAGCATCCTGATGTCCAAACTCTGCTCACCCCGCTGCAATAAAAGCATCTTGGTGTCCAAACTCTGCTCACCCCGCTGCAATAAAAGCATACAATAAAAGCATCCTCATGCCAAAACGCTGCTCATGAAAAAGTCCGAATTTTTATGAAAAAGTCTGAATTTTCATGAAAAAGTCAGAACTCTATATTTGGGGGAAATGTCGATTTTTTTGGGGAAAAAATATAGAAAAAAGTTAGTTTGTTAGATTTGAGAAAAACATGTTTCAATTTTTTACTGAAAAGATAGAAAAAATCTCTGAATTTCTTTGAAAAAATCTCAACATTTCAAAAAAAGTTTAGAAAAAAAAATCTGAAATTTGATCAAATAAATCTGAAAGTTTCTGAAAAAAATCTGAAATGTTATGAAATCCTCCTGATGCCCAAACATGCCCAACATCTAACAATAAAAGCCTCTCACTCTGTTCCACCCCTGGGTGAGTTAGAGTCTCTGTGAGTTTAGGGACGATGTGCTCCTGAGCAGGAAGTGGAGGAAATGCCTTTGTGATGAGAGGCGATTCAAACACTTCCTCCAGATCTCCGCCTTCAACACATTGTTCCTTCAGAGCAGCAGGAAGCTCTAGACACAAGATTTATGGACATCATATCCAGAACTAACCGAAAGTGTGAAATAAAAGCTGAGCTGATATTCAGTCTGGTCAGTTTTGCCTCGTGCTCTTTACCTCATATTCTCTGCATGGGAAACATTGATGTGTATTCAAACAAAACTAAATGAGCTTTCATTTGCTTTGCATGCAGGGAGGAGAGATTACAATGAACCATCTCAAACAGATCGTGTCCCTTTTCTTCCTCCTACAAGTCAAGATGGAGCTTTATTACATGGCTTATGAATAATCCAGAACAGACAGACCGCTGTCAAGGACTTATTGACCGTTGTTAAGGACGCTCACATCTGCAGAAAGAAGTCCGGTCGATTTAACCGTATACAGTTTGGCCGAAAAGCAAACTGGATGCTTCGCGTCGGGCTCCCGATCCGCCTGTTCTTTTCCCCATGATGACCGGGTCGCTGCACATTAACCCTTACTCAAACACCGGACATCATATCCACAACTAACCTAAAGAGTGAAATACAAACTGACGACACAAAAGGACCTGACATTCAGCTGGAGGACAGTGAAGGCCTTTTTGATCTTTCCCACGCATGCAAACTGTATTCAAATGCATCGGAAACACTGATGTGTATTCAAATGAAACAAAATGAGCTTTCGTTTGACCTTTGCATTCAGTTTCAAACAGAGAGGAGATAATGAACCATCTCAAACAGACTGTGTCCCTTTTCTTTCTCCCACAAGTCAAAAGAGTTAAATACACCTGCTAGATGTAGAGATCTCCCGATCCGATCACGTGATCGGGGATCGGAGCCGATCACGTGATTTTCAAAAGATCGGAATCGGGAGAAAAAAAATCGGGGATCGGGATTATTATTTTTTTTTTTTTTTAAATTTTGTATTCAATGTTACAAAACAAAAATGACCATGTTCAAGTCTTAAAGTCATCCTGAGGCCTTAGTTTTGGTTTCAAATTACACAACATCATGTATGTGTTGCTTCTTTGGGGCTTGTTTTCATAGACCTGGTTATTTCTCTCAAATCTGGCAACAGAGTGGGCGCAGTGTCTAATTGTAGCAGTAAGCTAACGAGTACTGATAAGCTTTATTTTGTTTTGATCCAATGCTGCACAACTGAACTGATCCAATGCTGCTGTGAAAGAAAGAAGCTATATCCATGTTGGATAGAATATCCAATTTAAATAAAAAAATAACCTTAAGGGACAACTTGAATGCTTTTTTTTCTCTTAATGCATTGCATAAAGATCGGATCGGGAAAAATCGGTATCGGCAAATTGTCAAAATCAAATGATCGGAATCGGATCGGGAGCAAAAAAAGGTGATCGGGAAATCCCTAGCTAGATGTGTTGCCAGAT
>NW_011363461.1:0-2639 GCF_000735185.1 Notothenia coriiceps | reverse complement strand
TTTTACCCACCATGAGAGGTTTCTTGTGTGACTCCTTGATAATGAGACTTATTTTTGTAGGCCATCAGTTGGGACTGAACCAGCTGATATTAATTTGCCTCTTCAAGGGACAGGATTGCTTTCTGATTACTGCTAGATTTCAGCTGGTGTCTTCGCTTTTGTCATGTGTTCAATACTTTTTCCCTGTGTCATTCCATTTTATTACACATAACTTCATTTCTGAACTTATTTGTTTTTTTTAACATATGTAACATTAATCTGTGTGGCTCTTTCCTGCTGTAACGATGCAAATTTCCCCTCTGTGGGACTAATAAAGGTATTCTGATTCTGATTTTGGTTTCCTTGAATTGCATGGGCTGTTACCGACATCTGGTGATAATGTCATGTCAATAGCACCTTTAGAAATACATTTACTGAGAAAAATTGTGACGTTTTCAATACTTATACCCGCTGTAAAAGTTTGAGTATTGGTGGGTAACATGAAAGTAAATGGTGTGTGTCTGTAGGTTCCCTGGACTCCACAGAGGGGACTTACTCAAGCAAGGCTCAGGCGGGCAGGCAGTCCCAGCAGGAGACCCCTACCTCCTCCTCAAAGAAACATCCAGGTAGGACTGTCTTTCAGAGAGACTGAGCTCTGTCTGCACACATTTTAAACGACGGTCTGCCAGTTAAGAAAGAGACTATATGCTCTTGTTTTATGTCAAAGGTCATGAAGCAAAAGATGTTTAACATTACCGTACTGAAGTGGCTTCACAAGGACAGTGGCACGGAGAAATTAATCTCTGCCAAAATATGATAGTAGGTGGTGAGGCTAACGGCTAACATGCAAGCTCTGTCAGGTGAAAAACAGTAACTCTGAGGGCTTTCTTATTTTCTCTGTACTGGGAGGGTTTCTTCCTCCTGACATGTTATTTTCTGGAACTATATATCAATTAATTCAATTAACAGTTATTAGAGTGGGGAAAAGCTCCCTCAGCTTGTTAACTGTCGATATGGAAGTTTATTAGCGCAGTCACTCCCAGAAAAATTTGTTTTCATCGTTCTCAAGATAAATGTGTACATGAACTCCTCTCATGGCTGTCTGCAAACCATTACTCCTCTTCTGTGGAGCAATCTATACTCAACAAAGCTGATAAGCTATGATTGTTATATCCATAGATATATATAAACACTAGATGACTCACCCGCGCTGCTGGCCAATGGAGACCGATGTTGCCACATGGCCGCCATCTAGCTCTCTCATTCATAACATTATTGTTTACTATTTAAATAACCATAGCTTGCTAAAATTTCAACCAATTTTCAAACGTTTTTTTTTTTTATAAACATCAAAGATGTAGTTATGATACTGCAAACCTTGTGTTCTTTTTAAAACCATTGATGCTATGTTAAACTCTCCTTTATCCACTTGTATTGAAGCTTCAACTTAGGTGTGTGAAAAATTCCTCTGCTATTTTATAGACAAGATCTCCACTATTAGAGCCAGTATCTCACCACCCTCTTTTGACCCCTCCATTGACATCACATGCACTGCTGTCTTCCAGCAGTTTGGACCTGTGTCGTTGTCATCTCTTAGTGACATTGTTGCTAAATTAAAACCCTCATCTTGTCCCACAGACCCAAACCCTCCTCGACTTTTTAAAGTGATATGGGACACTATTGGATCTAATGTCCATACAATTATAAATAGCAGCCAAGAGTCCGGTTCTGTGCCAGTTTATTTTAAACAAGCGGTTGTGGCACCCCTGAGAAAAAAAACAAATCTGGACACTTCTGTCTTCTCAAATTACAGACCCATCTCGAAGCTTCCTTTTATTTCAAAAATATTGGAGAAAACCGTACTCTTACAGCTGCAGTCTTTTTTACATGCACACAATATTTTCGATATTTTTCAATCTGGTTTTAAAGCGCTTCACAGTACTGAGTCTGCCCTTCTAAGAATGTTCAATGACCTCCTGGTCTCTACAGACTCTGGTGACTCTGCCATCCTTATGCTCTTAGACCTCACAGCTGCCTTCGATACGATTGACCACTCCATCCTTATCTCTCGTCTAGAGCACTGTGTGGGTATCAGGGGCACTGCCTTAGAGTGGTTCAGGTCCTATCTGTCCCAGAGATCTTTCTCTGTTAGACTTGGTGAATTTGCATCTTCTTCTGCCCCCCTATCCTGTGGAGTTCCCCAAGGTTCTATTTTGGGGCCTATTTTCTTTTCTTTATACCTTCTCCCCCTTGGACTGATTTTTAGAAAACATGGCGTCTTCTACCACCTTTATGTGGACGACTCCCAATTATATCTGCCCCTAAAAAAAACACTAGCTCTCTGATGCCCCTGGTTGACTGTCTTAATGACATAAAGGCCTGGATGGCGCTAAACTTTTTAAATATAAATGAGAGCAAAACGGAGGTAATTGTGTTTGGACCAAATGGTGATGTCCCTTCCATTGACCTGGGTTCCCTGCAACAGTATGCAAAACCCATGGTCACAAATCTGGGTGTCAAAATTGACAATGCTTTTAAATTAGATAAACAGATAAACTCTGTGGTTGAATCTAGTTTTTATCACTTGAGGCTCCTGTCCAAGATTAAACCGGTTTTATCCTTTTTAAACTTTGAGCGTGTAATTTATGCCTTTGTTTCAA
>NW_011363460.1:0-1367 GCF_000735185.1 Notothenia coriiceps | reverse complement strand
GGTTGGGCATTCAGCTTGAGCAGATAACCAGCCCTGCAGGGCACTGGTGCACGGAGACAGCAGCGGGACAGATGCTGACCACATCTGGTGGGTGGATGCTACTGAGCATTACACCATCAACAGATAGGAAGAGGTGAAGGAGAGGAGGGGAAGGTGAGCGAGGGTTTGTGTGCATGACAATATGTTTTATAAAAAGAAGAGCGAGGAATAGTTAGGAGCCATCTGTAATGAGGTCAAGGGTGGGGAAGTTGGTATTTAAGTGTTTTCATGTTGGTTTATTTCTGCTGCTACAATTTATACTCCTTAAACTCTTCAATATAACACTGAGCTCGGTAACTTGGCAATTTGTTTTTCACACCACATAAATGGAACAGATTACAGAAGGTGTTTGAATTAGACGAGAATGTGTCGGTACATATATTTAATAATATGCTACAAGAAATGTTTGTTGTATTTTTTTGTTTTATCTGATATTGTGTCTCCTCTTCCATCACCCAGAACAGCTGTTTTGCACAATTATAATGTATATTCAATCCAATGCCATTATATGTGCCTATAGTATAGTTCTATATATTCCTGTAATCTAGACTGAATTTGTAAATACTTGCTGCAAGTTTAACATTTTTAAATGTTTTACTATGTATACTTGCCGCTAATGTTAATTTGTATAATATTTGTATCTTATGGTATCTTTTAATAATTTGTAACTTTTGTAATGCTTGACACTGCTGCTGGAAAAACATATTTTTAAATGTTCTTCGATCTATTGATCTATTTCTACATGTTGTTTTTGATTGCTGTTGTTGTACATATGTTCTTCTTCGCAGAGTAGTTATTATATGGTTTTGTTACTTTTTTCATAATCGTACTGTTGTATATCATTCCTTAAAGCCCCTGTCACACTGTCCCGAAATTGACACCCGATGGACACACGATTAAGGAAATGCTCAAATTCGGCTCTGATCGTAACAACATCGGGCCATTCGTGAGGGCATCTTAAGCCATCGTATGACCGCCGGTGGAGTTTCTCAGGCTTCGGCAGCAACTTCGTAAGGCACTCGTGAGGGCATCTTGTCAAATCGTGAGGGCATCTTGTTATCATCGGTGCCATCGGGCATTCGCCCTCACTCTGATCGGGGCGAATGCCCGATGGCACCGATGATAACACGATGCTCTCACGATGGCCTTACGAAGGGCAAAATTGACGTACGAATTCAACACGAAAATGAACCTTCGCAAGGTCCTTCGTGAGCGGTGGCAAAATCTTTGGCATGCCAAAAAATTGTCGAAGTTGCTGCCGGAGCCTGAGAAACTCCACCGGCGGTCATACGATGGCTTAAGATGCCCTCACGAATGGCCCGATGTTG
>NW_011363459.1:0-2113 GCF_000735185.1 Notothenia coriiceps | reverse complement strand
CTGTAGTTCCTTTATAGCCCAACATTAGCCACCTTTAGCTTAGCGGTGGTGAGGTGAAGTCATGTGACCGTGATGTAGTTGCTTTATAGTCTAACATTAGCCACCTTTAGCTTAGCGGTGGTGAGGTGAAGTCATGTGACCGTGCTATAGTTCCTTTATAGCCTAACATTAGCTTTGAGCTTTGGCATTTAAGCTTCATAAAAGTGATGTTAATATGTGGCGATAATGCTGCTGAACCAAACGTGCAAGTATCATAAAAAGCTTTTTTGCTGCAATAATCCATTAGAAAAATCCCACTGGCTTTTTGTTAGGGAACCAGTATAAAACATTGATATCTGCCTACAAAAACAAGTCATCCCTGCACCCCTCTGTATAGAGAACAGATAAACAATGTGCGGATAAAAAAGGGGCATGAATGATTTTATGTTTTTTTTACTTTGAATTAAAGAACCCCCTTTGTGTGTTTTTGTTTCAGATGACAGTCAGACTTCAGCTCTGAATGACTCTCATGACAGTGGTATCGGTTTGGACTTCAACTCCCAGGCTTCCACACTGGCAACACAAGAAAACCCCCAGCAGGGGGCGTCGGTTTCGCGGCTGGGGACCAGTGCTTTCTACCCCATGACCCCCATGACCCCAATGACCCCCATGACCCCAATGACCCCTGCAACCGAGAAGTCAGGAATCATCCCACAGCTACAGTAAGTCACTGATAACGAAGATCCAATTAGAACTAGATTGTTTAAAAGTCTATGAGAGAATGATTTGTTACCGTAAGTCACTGATGAACATAGTACTGATACTTTAACTGTATAGGTTCTGAAGTGCATTCTCTCTTATATCCAGCAGGGGGCGACTCCAATTATATTGAGATTGTATGGAAGTCTATGAGAAAATGACCCTAATTCTCACTTGGTTTATTACCTCATTTAAAACAGTTCCTGACAAGGTTATGGTCTCAATTGCTAGTTTCAGGTATCTTTCAATACAGCGTCACGTTAAGTGCTTTAATCCTTGCATTATTTTAAATATCCAGCAGGGGGCGACTCCAATTACATTGAGATTGTATAGAAGTCTATTACCTCATTCACACCAATGGTGTTTCAGGGCCGGTTCGGAGCTCGAGCTTGAAAAGCACCAGGTTTTCGTGTACACACCGCAGCGGAGCAGCCTCTTAGCTCCAGTATCCGGTTCGTTTCAAGCACCAAAAAATTGTCCGGCCAGAGCAAAAGCACCGCATACGTCACCTTTACGTCGAGCCGGGGGCAGAGACAGGATCAACTCCTGATCAACAACAAAAAACACGCGTTTTTATCCAGTTTGTACACAACGATGAAGAAACTTAACAAGAGTTTCAGAGTTTCAGTGTTTCTGCCATAGACTGTATATATAAAGGTTTCTGCTCATGGTGAAGCAACGTGTCTGCGTGTTAAGGTGGAACCTGAGCATTCACGTTGATAACCTCTCATTATAACTAATTATAAATCTATAACACTATAAATATTAAACTTTACTTCACGTGTTCATTTGAGAACAGTTGTTACATACCTGGGTGTAGGTTACAGTTCATTTAAATGAAAGATACAACGTTACTCCACACTCATGGTTCAGTCCACCTTAAGAAATAAGACCGACCTCGGAAGCAGTTGTGTTTTTAAAAAAACTTTATTGACACGAGTACACTTTTTTTATAAGAATATAGTCGAAATTACTCCGGAAAAGCTGCAGATAGAGCCATAAGAAATGAATGCAACTGATTTCATCCGTGCGGTTTGGCTTTATGAAGCAGGCACGCAAACGGTTACGTCATGACGCAAACGATGACGCAATGACGCATTACCTGTCGGACTCTGGGCTGTGTGAAAAGAGCTAGAGCTAAACCGAAGAACTGGTTCTGAAACTTAAAAGCTCTAACACGGAGCTTGAACCGGAGTTGCGTTGGTGTGAATGAGGTGCAGTGGGGCAAAAAAGTATTTAGTCAGCCACCAATTGTGCAAGTTCTCCCACTTAAAAAGATGAGAGAGGTCTGTAATTTTCATTCTAGGTATACCTCAACTATGAGAGACAAAATGAGAAAATAAAAATCCAGAAAATCACATTGTCTGATTTTTAA
>NW_011363458.1:0-4889 GCF_000735185.1 Notothenia coriiceps | reverse complement strand
TGCTACCAAGCAAGCCTACTCGAGATTGAGAAACACCCCCTGTGTCACAGTAGAGGCACTAAATACAAATATCAACCTGAACATTTGCAGAATAGGTCTTCTTTAAAAGTCCTATTGGGCCAGTTAAGTAGATGGATGTGTGGAGGTTTAAAGCTTAGCCGGAATAGGCTCAACTTAAGAGACACTTGCTTTTTCTTTACATTGGCCAGTTTTAAAAAGACCTGTAAATGGCAGAAAAGGAGTGCCACTTACACACGCATTTGCCTGTCAAACATTAATAGAGTTTATGGGTCATGTGTCCGAATAACTTGTACTTTTCAACTTTCTCCGTTTCCAAAATCTGAATCAGGACCTGGAACTCAGCCTCGTGAATATCTGGATAAATACTCACTGCACTGATGTTTCACTCTACAATTTATGCATGTTGGATGGTGAAATATCTCGCCTGACACTTCCGCACTGGGTTTGGCCAACACATCCAGAGTACACCCACACAGCCTCCTCAAAATCACATGGAATAATCCACCTATTCCACACACACACTCAAACACACACTACCTTCGACTGTGGCTGCGAGGGAGTGCGGTCGTCTTTCAACCAGAAGGCTGTGGGTTCGATCCCGGCCCATGCAGTCAACATGTCGATGTATCCTTGGGCAAGATACTTAACACTGAGTTGCTCCCGATGGCCAACGGTGTGTGAATGTGTGTGAATGTTAGGTCCTAGAGTAAGGTACACTGCTCTGTATGAATGGGTGTGAATGGGTGAACGACATGTAGTATGTAACGCGCTTTGAGGGGTCTTAAAGACTGGATAAAGCGCTATATAAGTACAGTCCATTTACCATTATACCTTGCTTTCTGTTGCATTCATAGCGTCTAAATAATGTGAGACAGCTAGGTAGAACCACAACTGCGTGCTTTATCCATGGATTAGCTGCAATTAGAGCATCCATACAGCCTTTAAACCGTTAGAAACTGGAGCATATATACAACCGGAATGAGTCAAACACCAAATAAAAAACACAATTGGAGTGATTATTAGGATGTGCTAAAGAGAGGTTAAGGTAGTTGAGAGTGACACAGAGAGGAAGACAGGGGAGAGCGTGGGAGGACACACTTCCTCAGAGATTGTAAAATCCTTTTGAACCGCACCGAAATCAGCAGAAAAAATAAAAGAGCGGTTGTGAAATACCTAGGCTCGTGTTTACAGTGAGATGTGCAATGATGTAGATAGAAACCTAAAAGGTTTCAGTGCTGCCCGTCTCCCACACCTTCCTCTGAAGCGAATGTAGCTACTGGTAAAATAGCCCATTTCAGTCTGAATCACTTCATGTTTCCCAGCAGTTCAAATGGTGCCCTGCACACATACAGCTCTGAGTCACAGTTTGTAAGATGTAATCAAATGAATTTCCAACCGGACATTTCTCACATGATCGGCCAGCTACACACATTACTTGTCCAGAGTTTAGTATAAATGTTTCCACATGAGAGATTGTATCAGGAAGTTGTTTTTCTCTCAGTGAAATGAATTTAACTCTTAACTAAATTACAAAAGCAATAAAAGCAGCCAATAGTTCTATTTTAAAAACAGTCCCAGCACGAGTATTAACCTGTGTTATATATTAAGGACAATAAGTGACTAGTTCAAATATAAAAGTATTTAACTTAAAAGTATGCTAAAAAAAAACTCAAGTTTTAATCTTCAAAATGTAAGTAAATACTGCCAACACTCCCACGCTGAAAACGCCTCTATTGGACTCCTTTCTTTACTTTCTAACATAGTGACATCACTAGGTCACACTTCTTTTGTCTAGCGCTCCAACACATTGTAGGTGAGGATGACCTGGCCGAATACAGTGGAAAAGAGCATTGGTGCAGCCTTCATCCAGTAGATCCCAACTCAGAAGTCCAGGTAACTTCCACAAAAGTTTAATGTTTTAAATAAAGATTCACAAATATAATTTAAAGATTTCGCACTCCAACACAACAAAGTGGAAATTGGATTGCATGTAACCTAAAGCGTGCAAACTGATTAGATTGTTTCGTGTCAAATAAGGCGCGTTAGTCATTACATAGGCTAGCCTCCAACACATTATAGTTGATAGGCTAAGGGGCGGGAAATCTCCAATCGGTTGACCAATCACATCAGAGCCGGCCAGCTAACCAATCAGAGCCGACTGGGCTCTGGTTTCAGACAGAGGGTGAAAAGAGGTGCTGCAGCACAGGCAGTATGAGAAACATAAAGAGCTTTTTAAACATTAAAGCATGGAGACATGTCACAGGAGAGACACTACATACTAGGGCTGCTCGATTATGGCAAAAATCATAATCTCGATTATTTGGGTCAATAATTGATATCACGATTATTAAAAACGATTATCCATTTACTTTGAAAACATCAATTTATTGGATAATTTTTTTTTAACAGTATGTTTTTAACAGTTGATTACCCTGAACTTTAAGTATAATTCAACTGGAAAAACCAATAAAAAAAAGTAATAATAATCGTTTTATTTCGAATACGTTGTTTTCGTAATCGTTGCAAGCCATAATCGTAATTGCGATTAAAATACGATTAATTGAGCAGCCCTACTACATACTGATATGAACCTGGAAATGAGCATTACAGTTGGGTAACTAAATGTTTAACTAAATTAAAGTAGTTCCTAAAACACATGTAGCATATTATGCTGAAATGTATTTCAATTATTATGGCGGTTAGAATAACAATAGCAGATATATGTCATAGTTAAAGGAAAAAGTTCAGTTTTCGTAACACTCCCTAGCTGATTTAAAATCATTCTGAAACAAATACTTATTTTCCTTAAAAAAACAACACAAAATAAACAAATGACCCTTGAAGTTCCACGATGACATAATAGCAGCAAATCCTCACTCTTGTAAAACTGTTGGAGCTTGGCATGTTGATTGATTGATTGACGGGAACCTAAGCTACACATCCACTGCGACGCGGTTCACTTATAGTTCAACAATGAGGAGGAAATAAAAGCGCCTGAAACTTCGCCCACATAAATGCAGGAGGACATTTGGATTCCTTCCTGGATATCGCCGACAATACTTGATAAAGATGAGTAATGACTGGACTGCATGATAAAAACCTGAAACACAACTGCAATCATTCCTCTTCTGAGTCACGTCGTCACACGGTCACTGAAGGCTTTGACACTTCCCATAATATTATTTTTTCCCCCTATCTGATGAACTGTGTGGAATTGTCTTTTCTTTTTTGTATGTGAATGAATACTTACTGGCAGTACTTTTATACTTTCTAAGACTTCTACTTCCCTGTAATAGGCAGCAATATTTAATTGCAAACTTTTTACTGCCCTTTATTTTTCAAATAGAGTTAATAGTTTGACAAATAATACCACCCTACAATTTTTAGAAAGATATGAAAAGCTGTTTTTGACAAATAGTTGTTGTTTATCTACAATATTTAAAAATGGTACATGTGTGTTTTTAGGGATGCTCCGATCGATATCGGCCGATATTCACTCTCTGCCGATCGATCGGTGGTCTCTAAAAATGGCGATCGGGAGAGCCGATCACATGACGTAAAATACATGACACTTCTTTTGAGCCCCATTAACTGAGTTTTAAACATCACTTTAAATGGAAGATCCCATAGGCCCCGCCCACTCGATCGGATCGGCCGATACTGATTCCAGCGATCAGCCCCAAAATTGGCGATCGGAGCATCCCTAGTATTTTTATATATTGTATTATTTGCAAATAACTTGTTTTAACTTGTTTCTTTTCATAAATAAAATGTGTACTTCTTACGCATTCATAAACATTTCACATTTAAAAAAAATTAAGTTCTTATGTTTATATATAATTATTCTAGTACCGTAATTTTCGGACTATAAGCCGCGCCTTTTTCCCCATTTTTCGACGCTGCGGCTTATATAACGGTGCGGCTAATCTATGGATTTTTACAGCTAACGGCCACCACCTTTAACTCTATGGGCTCTATGGCCGGTCTGCGCCCCCCACCTTTAAGCGGCGGGTTCCAGCAGGAAAAGCTGGAGGCCGGAAAAGAGTGAGACAGGTAGCGCGCAAAAGTAAAAGTGGAACCGAGAGTGGTATGCCGCTGCTGCGGCTTATATTCAGGTGCGCCTTATAGTCCGAAAATTACAGTAATTGTATTTAAAAATGTACTACATGTCAAGAAACTCACCTCCCGGGATAAATAAAAAATGCACTCTGATTCTTATAATTGAGTGAATAAGCTTAATATTATACATCTAAAATAAAAAATATAGGCCTTTCTTGCTCACAGACACAACCTTCAAAATAACTGTTGACCACATCCTTAGTAATGATGTAGTTCAGTGGCATTTTATGTCACTTAAGAATGTGTGGTGTAATTCAGTATTTATGACACGTAATAAACGTGTGTAATGTTTAACTTGACTGTATCGTTATCAACCCCTCCCTGTACAGTATCAGATGTAAAACTGAATATAGGTCTGGGTGTATACCTGGATAGAGGTATAGTAGGAGATGCAGAGGTAACGTTGCTTACCTGACGCTCTTGTCGAACACCTTTGTGCGAAACACCTCCTCCTGATCCAGACTTATGGTGCAGAAGGTGCAGAGATCTCTTTGTCGATTTGGACCCGAGAGTGGACCCAGGTTCTTAGCCTCACCTGCAGAACAAGGACATCGTTAATATCTCGACTGAAGCATTAAAACAGCAATAGCCTTTACCAGTTAAAAAGGAAAATGAAAAGACACATGCGTATTTCCGTTGATACATATATGGGTTTTGGACAATCCCCACCCAGTGTTTCCCCTATATACAAATAGTGGCGGCGCAGCGCCGCTGCTGAAATATGAGCGCCACTGCTAGGGGGCGCCAGC
>NW_011363457.1:165470-173208 GCF_000735185.1 Notothenia coriiceps | reverse complement strand
CCCGGAGGCCGGGAGTGGAGTGCACCAGCTGGGCGTAAAAAAGTAGGTCTTAACTTTAACGTCGGGCTTAGCTACGTCCGACTTAGTGATTCGAATTTACACCGAGTGCACCAAGCCTGACTAGTCTAGGTCGTAGCTGTGCCTGGTCTTAAGATGCACGTCCACGTGAATACACGCGAAACAGTAATTGTTGCCAAGCAACACACGTCTACATAATTTAACACTCAAACTCCTCCATTCAGAGCAAGCTAAGACTTGGATAACGAAGTCATGTATAACAGAAACCAAAAGAAGAGAAAAATGACGCCCACACCCCGAAAAAGAAAGAGGGATTTTACAGAGCTACAGCGTGAACTGGTGGAGAAAGAGATTGTTCGTGTGTAGGTGGAGACCGCAAAACTGAGAACGGAAAATGACAAAATTGAGCTGGAGAAGGAGAAATTAAGATTCAAAATTATAATTCTTAAGAATCAGCAAAGAATCACTGAAGAAGACAATTTGTCATTCACCATTCTCGAATCATATTTGTTTTACTTGTTTTTATCTCAATTTCATGTTAATAGTTCTCCAAATGTTGTTATCTAATGTTCTTGTGTGTGTTTGTAAGTTAATATAATTCCTAAGGCGGCGCTGGAGAGCCAAGGAAACTTGTCTAATAGCCCGACATGCAGTTGTGCGATGAACATTAATCATGTCTCCCACAGTATTAAAGTAAAATCTGAGCGCAATCAGCAACTGCAAGGTTGGGGAGAGCGCAGCGTTTCTGTCTGATCTGTTCTGTTGTTGAGGGGAGATCTCCTCGATTAAATTAAAAAAGGGCTTGTCTGCCAAAACGAAACCTCTCTATCAGCTCACTGAATAGATGTCCAGTGGGTTTGTTCGATCACGGACGACTCTCTCGTCTTAATGCCCTTTCGTTGTTACAACATGTAAACAAGACGCACTGCCATAGTTATTTTCTTTCTTGCCTGTTTTACGTTACTATGGTATACGTTACCGATTTACGCCTGCTCCATACTAGGCGTAAAAGTTACACCCGGGCGCAACGCATACAGGGCTTAAGTCTAAGTGGTGCACTAGTCATAACTTTAGTTTGGTCTTAACCTTCGGTTCTACGTCGGACGTAGAGTTACGCCCAGCTTACGCCCAGCTGGTGCACTCCACTCCAGTGGAACAGAAGTAATCATACGTAGCCACAGTTCGGTTGAGGCTAATGGTAGCTGACAACAAACTACGTCAGTGTTCTTTTCTGGTATTTCTGGAGTGACATTCCGTTAAAGTTTTTGTTTTAACTTAGGTACAATCCTTTCTATACAGCGAGTTGTAAATCCCAATGTAGACAACAATAAAGCATATCTTGCTATATATGTTTGTTTAAATCATGTCATGTTTTATTTAATTTACAAAATGGTTATCATACTATATTGAAGAAGACTTGAAACTAGCGAGTGAGAAGTTTACTGAAGTAATAAATCAATTGACAAGTTGACCAATTAAATGTTCTCATAGACTTACAACTTATTATTTTAACCAGTAGACTTGCCCCCCTGCTGGCTATTAGAGAGAATGCATATTCAAGGTACTTGTGCTTTGTGTGTCAGCATGTGTGTGTATTTGTGTGTGTGGTGTTTTAGGTCGGTGAGTAAGGGAAGCCATCCTGACTCCTTCTAGAATTACATAAAAGACGGAAAAGGATTACAATCACACATACACACAGACAGAGATAGGCAACCTTTGTTATTACTCTGTTCCAACTGGTGATTAGCAGAGGCGGAAACTTACAAGATGTCGTAGCGTCTTCACATACACACTACCTACTCATGAGCTAATTTTCCTGTGGAAACACTTGCGTCTGTGACCCCTTCTCCGGTCCACATCAGAAGGAAAATCAAGTGTGGACTACCAGATCGGAAGCAATGCACTGCATGTTCTGCATGTGTGAGATGCATTTGATCATGAGAGAAAAATGGGGTTGATTTCGAGCTTGCTTACAGTCATCTTCGATTACTTTTTGTGGTAAATGTGCTCTGAGGTGTGATTTATCATGGATTTTGAGTAAACATGAACACAATAAAAACATGCATGGCATTTGTTTCATGAATAGTCCTGGGCATTGAATCCTTGTTCTGCAAACACATGCACACGCACACATCATCATCTCCTCGTTCCCACTGCTTTATTGAGCATCTGGGCTCAATTTCACACTTCAAAACATTGGGAACAGCACAACTAGCGTTGGCCAGCGCTGTGTGTATGAAGTGGGTGTATTGGACAGCTGATCTTACTGTTGATAGTCTCCTGATTTCTTCTGGTAAAGGGGCCACTGCCAACCATGCCAGGGACAAGAGTTGGCACACAGATATAGAGCAGGTACTATGTAGGGGGTGGCCTGTATTTGTCAGGGTTGGGGAAAAATAGGACCCAAATGCAGTAAAAGCCCTAAAAGGTCAGGTAACAAAAAGTGAGCTTTATCTCCCAAAGCTGAATGACAAAAGAAAACAAGGAAAAACGTAACATACCAAAACCGGGGGAGTACGAGGAAGGAAATCAAGGAGCATGAGGAAGGATCAGGACAAAAAACCTCAGGAACAAACATGTAGCGTGACAGGTAGCATGGACAAGAGCAAAGAGACTAACAGGTATCACAGACGAGAAACGACGACAAACAGACATGGAGCACAGGGGAAGACAAGACTAAATACACAGAAGGGTAATCACAAGACAAGACACAGCTGGGCAGGGGAGGCAGAAACACAAGGGCAACAGGTGAACACAATCAGACAACTAACGACAGGAAGGCAAACACAGGAAGCAGGACCAGACAAGACAGAAGGAGGAAAACATTTCAAAATAAAAAAGGTGGAACATGAAAACAACATAAAACCAAAACCATGACAGTATTACGTGAATGTGTGCCTGCATAAGTCAGAGCTGGAGGGCAAGGAGACACGGGTCAGCTGAGAGATCTTGGGTAAGATTATTAAATGTAGTCTGTTACTGGATATAAAATACATTGCTATTGTTGTAGTAAATAGCGTCATCCATTCCAAAAATATAATAATGTAATGTTATCTGAATAATTTCTGCAACTATTTGGTTTTCTAAAAATATTTGTGTTTTTTTTACATATAAAAGATTTAGAAAAAAATTCCAATGTATATTATATGTTTATTACCAAATTCAGCATTGGGTCAAATAAAATGACTCAACAATAATGGCACAAGCTATAAGTGTACTCTGTGTATTATATAAAAAAATGGGATGATGGTTGATGACGTGGTTTACATATATAAAAAAAGGAATACAAACTCTATTATCCCTAAATCATCCATCCTTCCATCCATCTTCTCCCGCTTATCCGTGGTCAGGTTGCGGAGGTAGCAGTTCCAGCAGAGAGCCCCAAACTTTCCTTTCCCTGGCCACAACAACCAGCTCTCTGACTGGGGGAATCTTCTAAGGCGCTTCCCAGGGCCCAGCAAAGAGAGATATAATCCTCCACCTGGTCCTAGGTCTACCCCTCGGTCTCTTCCCAGCTGGACGTGCCTGGAACACCTCCCTAGGGAGACGCCCAGGGGGCATCCTAACTAGGTGCCCGAACCACCTCAACTGGCTCCTTTCGACACGAAGGAGGAGCGGTTCAACTCCGAGTCCCTCCCGGATGACTGAACTTCTCACCTTATCCCTAAGGGAGACACCAGCCAACCCATCTCGGCCGCTTGTATCCACGATCTCGTTCTTTCGGTTATGACGCATTCTTCATGACCATAGGTGAGGGTAGGAACGAAAATGGCCCGGTAGACAGAGAGCTTTGCCTTCTGGCTCAGCTCTCTTTTCGTCACAACGGTGCGGTAAAGCGACTGCAGTACCTCTCCCGCTGCTCCGATTCTCCGACCCATCTCACGCTCCATTGTTCCCTCACACGAGAACAAGACCCCGAGATACTTGAACTCCTTCACTTGGGGTAAGGACTCATTCCCTACTTGGAGTAGATCATTAAAAAACAAATAAGAAAATGCATGTCATTCCTGCATTCAGCCTAGAGAAGGAATTCCTTCCAAAGCTGGATCCTTCATATGACTGGTGCCAATCTAATCTTAGCTTCAAGCTGAATTAGACATATAGGTAGGCTCTCATGTTGTTAACCTGCCTAAAACCAATGTGCAGTTTAAGTCTTAACATATGAGTCTAGCTCTGTGTCGCTGGCCTATTTGCGTTAGGATTGACCTTTGCCTGATTTCCTCTTTGATCAGTGCATCAGTGATCCTCATCATTATTCTTCATATTATCGTCATATCCACATCCATTATTCAAAGCCTCTCAGAGTCTCTGTTCTTCATGTTATTCTCCATCATCTCTATCTCTCCCACCGTGGTCATTAGCCAAACATGTTCCTCCATTTTAGTGTCAACATCAGTTTCATCACGGTCCTCTTCTCCGTCTCCTTAAGCGCCCTTTAAAGTTTAAATCCCTTGTGCAATCAGCTGTGCGGCTCATGAGGGAAATCCCTTTAAAATTACTACAGGAACCACTCCAAAACTAATCTCACTTTTAGTCGGAGGAAACCCCTCCTTTCTTTCTTCACCCTCTCTCATCTGTCTCCTTTCACAACAATCAGCACTTACTCCTGTTTTTCAAGCACTTTTGGATTTTGAATTGCACTTTATTCATGTGTGATTCCCCACGAGATCTTTGATCTCTCAGAAATGTAAAACCTAGCATCTTTTCAATTTTTTTACATCTGGTTGTTAACTTGTCATCCTTTCACAAATATGGCCGAAGTACCACTTAGCAGTATCCAAAGGTCATCAAGGTTGTAAGAAATGTTTTTTCCTTTTATGAATCGGGTAAAAATGCTCTGCGCTGCTGACGTTGCTATTGAGGTAAGAGGAAGTGCTTCCTTTGGCGTCGCACACAGATCGAATTTGTTGCAGTGATGTGCTCAAAGTTACAATTATTACAATTTTGACCTTGTTTACCGCTGACCTTCTGACGAGCAACCAATCAGATGACAGCTGAATGAAGCGCTGCAAGCTAGCAGAGCAGGTAACCCTTAAAACGAGACTGGACTGGCTGTTTCCACCACAAGGCTCTGCGCCCAACTTTGAGGTGAGCAAAGAGAAAGCTAAAACAACCTAATCTTTACAAAACAAAAGTGTAAAAACTACTATCCTTATTTTATGTTTTAAAAGGGATAATATGCTAGACCTTTTCTTGGTCAGAACTTAATGGAGTCTCTGTTGGTTAGTGGCAACCTATCCTGGCCAAGCAATAGTTTGGTCAAATGGTTCCTTTAAATGACTGTTACCTAAATTCTTGACAGATTTTAAAATGATCATCCAGTTTAAATCACTGTTTGTCATCAGCTACATTTTTTTACGCATTAGATCATAAACCACCAACCAATCCATTGACACTTGACCCTGAACCAGTTTCTCAAGGTAGAGAGAGCTCAAACACCTGGATCTGAGAAACAGCTGTTGCCTTGAAAGTGAGACACACACACACACGCACGCACGCACGCACCCACTCACGCACGCACGCACGCACGCACGCACGCACGCACGCACGCACGCACGCACGCACGCACGCACGCACGCACGCACACACACACACACACACACACACACACCAAAGCTAAAATGAAACAAACTCAAGCTCACATACTACAGCACCCTCTCTTTTAGGATCTCTATTTTCCAAGAGTGAGTTTTCATATTTGGAGAAGATTAAGTAATCACAAAATTGCAGCCATGAAAGTTAAAGGAGGGATCTGAAGAATCAGGCTGTAGTCATTATAGGTGTAGGATATAGGATGTCTGCTACAGGTTGAGACATGTGTTTTTACTATTTTACCTGACTAAGTTCAACTAAGTTCTTTAAGTCACTGCATTGTTGGGATATTATTTCGGGTGGGTGGCCTTTTGGTAAAGATTTGTCTCTGAAAAAAGCAATTCTGTTCTTGAAAACGTGCACAACACTACTCTACGGTTGGTGTCATTTGACTTAATTGTAGTTGTAGGGATAAAATAACCCCTTAGTAATTGAGTATTGCACTCCACTAACATACATTTGGAGTGGGTCAGTGAGTTTATTTAAAATAAATGATACAAGTTTTAGCAATCCACAGCATGTTTATTACTAAATACAATAGGTCTGTATTTTGACTTAAGAACACTCCCTGACCAAAAACACATTTGAAATGTTTTTTTCTGATGTCAAGATCAACCAATTTAAAGCGATGACTTTAGTCACAAACTCAATTTTAATTGAGTTTGTGACTAAAGTTTGTCAAAGGGAAAGTGGTAAAATACAGTTACATGTTTCCTCATTGCTCATGATTTGTGGGTTGAATATGATTTAATACAATGTCTTTTAAACAGGTTATTAAAAGGATACTGCACCAGTGTATAGTCTATTTTTTTGTATAATGCATTCATTGTTTCACTCTGTAGTGTATTAAAGTTAGAATACATTTAAGGGTGTTTTCCTCAAAGACACAGCTTGGAAAAAATCTCTCTGACCCATTTATTTATTGGCCAAGACCTGACATTACTAATACCTCCACATTGATATACAGCATCTGACTTTTAAGTTCAGGGTTGACTTATATAATTTTAGAGGACATGGATGAAAACGTCTCTGGCTTGAAGGGAAACACCAACAAGTAAGTTGCCAAAGCTACCAGTGGTCTGGTTGTGTGGCAGACAGTGAAAGAGGTAAACACACTCGGCCACCAGCCCAGTGGAAAAGGGACTACTCCCTATCTCATGTCTCTCTCAACGAGATACAGTGATGTTTTTGTGTGTGCTTGTGTTTTGCTCCCAGGCAGTTATCAGGTGCAGTAGGCGGCAGGAACAGCTGCAGTGGCCCTCGGCTGATATACCACTTGAGTGCAATAGGGACACAATTGGATACTGGGTTTGTGTGTGAGATCAAGTATGTGTGTGTGTGTGGGCTGGTACTGAAGTGACAGGGTTATTTATGTTGGCACACAGTAATTAGCTTTATGAAGAGTCACATTGTTTCCAAATGTAGTACCCAGCACTGAACACTGTTCTCTTTCAGAGGTCTAGAAAGCAAGACTATAATAAACAACTACATTAATTACTCCCTCAAGGTGACATTTCAAATCTCCTCACATATTTAAAATAGTAGGTATGATAGAACTGCATGTATTGCTTTGGTTTCTTAGAATCAGTGCTCTGGGTGAGTGTTTCCCATGGCAGTAGATGATCCACATCTGAAGCCGGACGTGTCATTCTATGAAAACGTGCCATTTTGTGTCCCTGACACAAAAACTACCCCATTAAGCTGTATAAAAGCTGTATTAACATCAGAAAATAAACAAATGTAGTTGTTATTATATGGTAAACAAATAAAGTTCATTTAAAAAATTCATACATTTATATATTTTTTTATTTTAAAGATTTTTGTATTGTATATCTGTTAAATATGGTCAAAATGTCTTGTCCCTCGGTAAAACTTTTACATTACAACTGGCTTTTTAAGAGGATAAAACCAAATTATCTTAAAAAAACTTTTATATATGAAAAGCCTCAATTGTTAGTTAACCTATGACGCATGTATTTTATTCTTCACTTTTTTGAAATATTGAAAAAAATTCAATTTTATAACTGTCCCTACGTTTTACGTCAAATGCGTTACTTTGAATAAACACGCCCCCCTGAGGGGCAATGAGCATCCCAGAAGTGACATCATTTTCAGGAAGTGACATCAT
>NW_011363457.1:158538-159164 GCF_000735185.1 Notothenia coriiceps | reverse complement strand
TTTTTTTAACATTGAAGTCAATGGGAAGAGCCTTCAAATCAGCCAATACTTTAGCTCTCCATAACTTCAGCTTACTTTCAGCCACAGAAACCATTCAAATATTATACTATTCAGCTTTTCAGAAATTGATGAGAAACTTTCAACTTTTTCAAAATATTTCATACTTTTTGAAATATTCAGCTTTTTAAACTATTTATTTAACATTGAAGTCAATGGGAGATGCCTTCAAATCCTGTTTTCCTACACCTTGCGCCAAATGCTACTCCTTCCACATACTTTCAGCTAGACACTTCATTCCAACTTTCAAATGATCACAAGACCTTCAGCTATTCAATTCTTATTCAGATTTTTGATATCTTTTAAACTTTTTGAGATATTGAATTTAGTTTGGAGCTTGGTAGAGAGGCCTTTTTCAGATTTTAACATTAGAATGGATGGAGCAGCTCGTTAAGTCTAGAGTGCTTTGATCTCAAAACAGAGTGCAGCAGTGCCTGAAATTCTCCCCCAAAAATATTTTAAACTTGCCATAATTCCCAAACCCTACACTCCTCAGACATATTTTTTCATGAAAAACGTAGGAAAACCTCTCCTAGGTTGGAAAATAAATAAAAATAAGAAATAAATTA
>NW_011363457.1:151996-158493 GCF_000735185.1 Notothenia coriiceps | reverse complement strand
ACACACCGCAGGGAAGGAAGCATTGATGTTTACGCATATTTCTTCCCATGCATCCCGCTTCTTCTTACTGGTCACTCCAGAGCCAAATTTCCCCTTTATTATTACCCTCCTCTCCCGCACAAACTGGGCCAGCAGTAACAATTGGTCCTGGGACCAATTGACCTTTTGCAAAGCCACGCCCCCCCTTGGTTACTGTTGCTAGTCCGACAAGCTGAGAGCCAGATGCGTTAAACAAAGCCATAATGGAGGGTCTCCGTAACGTCGGAGTCGCCTTAACAGACTCATTTTGGAGCAATAACGCAGCAATATCCTCCAGGTCCCGACAAAAGGGGCTACAATACGCTATGGAGGGTTATATCCACAGTATAAACATTAGAAAAGAGGGAGGCACAACATCAATAGAGGCACTTGCATACAGGTCGCAGTGCAAGAGTGAAAAACCACATGAGCTGTATGTCAAATTCGACGGAATTATTATTATTATTTTGGAATAAAACAATACAATCACAAGAGGCATTAAATGTTGTAGTTTGTCTAAAGTTAACTACCGTTTCCTTGGTGGCTTTCTGCATCCACCTTGTTGTTCCTTTGCGGGGGTCGGGGTGCCCACTTGTGCAGCAGGATTAGGGAAGTCGGCAGTAGGCTTTCCATTAACAAAATGCTACAAAGATTAAAGCAAAATATAAATGAATGATTGCCTGTTGGCTTTCTTGTTTGTACTTTGACCACAGGTAGACTAATAACGGAGCTCAGCTGTTCAGACATTATTATGCATCAAGTGATATACATGGTCAAAACGACCTAGAAGCACACAGCTTTCAGCTGTAGTCGTGTGACTTTAGCTAACGTTAGTTAGTGAAATTAGTTAATTAAATTAGTTAGTTAATTTGTGAATGTAATCTTTGCTAGCTAGCTAGCTACGTTAGCACGTATTTACCTTCGAGCAAACGTATTTGTGTTTGTTGATATTCGCCATATTCAGCTGGGCATGGGGCCTGCCGCATTTCTTTATCCACTGGCGGCATCTCTCCTCTCGGGTTTTGGGTTTAGGAAACGGGTAAAATATCACCCCCCCCTCTAAGCTTATGGGATATCTGCTATCCGATTTGCAAAGACCATAAGCACAACGCTTCACCGTTTTCGCAATGAATTTGAACGCTAAGCTTGTCGGACTTCCACAGGGAGCCACGCACGTGATCGAATATGATTGGACAACGGGCATTTAGGGGCGTGGCTTTGCGAAAGGTCAATTGGGCTTTCGCTTGCGTTTTACTTTGTCTTCACTTTCATTCATCATGATAGGGGGACTTGAACGGCGGTATGGGCTGTTATTGAAAGTGTTTAAGTGCTGAAAATATGCTCATTGGATAATAGTTTGCAGGGTGCTTTTAATTGTCTCCTTGATTTAATGCAATTTACGTATTTTTATTGTTTGCTCTCTCTCTTTAACGTGCATATACAACGTCATTATCGTGGTCTGCACAAACTTGTCATCATGCGTGTATTCTGCTAACTGCACTGTCCATAACTATTTTGATAGGAATACATTTCTAACCTAGGCGCTATTTCCTTGTTTTTCGGTGATTTAGTGGGGTCGTTTGTGGGATGTTGCCGGATGAGTTTTCACAGAGACCGCGTGCCCTGAACAACCNAGGGTTCACTACCACACCAAGTGAGAGGCTAAGGCCACGTTTACACAGAGACGAAACGGGTTGTATCTGCTACAGTTCTCTATCGTATGGACGGTTCGTGACGAACCGTCCATACGATAGAGAACTGTAGCAGATACAACCCGTTTCGTCTCTGTGTAAACGTGGCCTTAGCCTCTCACTTGGTGTGGTAGTGAACCCTGTTTCAGTGGGAGGTCAGGCTGTATCCCGACATCAGAGGCATGAGGGGTTTAAAGCATCTATCTATTAGAGATGGGTGAGTCCTTATTCATCCGGATCATTAACCCGGATCCTAGTAATGAGCTGGTCGTGACGAGTCTCCCCTCTCGATTAACCCAAGTTCTTTGAGTCCTACACCTGGTGACGTACAAATTAAAACTATAAATTGCGTCACTCGCTACCCTCCTTATAACATGTAAAATCACATATGACTCAAAGGACTCGTATGATCCGGATCTCTTCAATGACTGACTCAGAAGACTCAGAGTCCGTAAAAGGATCCGGATTTGCCATCTCTACTATCTATCTATCTATCACAACTAGTTTACTGTTAATGGAGGCCTGGTCGCAGAGGAGTGGTAAGAGTAGCTGAGCTGAAACATGTTCCATTGGTTATGATTTAATTTACCGTTTACTGCAGAGTCTAGATTAATGCTATGCGTAACACCACTTTTGGGTGGAATAAAATGATAGGACACTATTTATCTACTGGTCTGTTCACCTGTGTGCACTCTGTCTGCGCACTGATTGGCGTCACTGTAGTGTTCCCCAAC
Source organism: Notothenia coriiceps (assembly GCF_000735185.1). NCBI lineage: Eukaryota > Metazoa > Chordata > Actinopteri > Perciformes > Nototheniidae > Notothenia > Notothenia coriiceps. The sequence goes on along the minus strand of NW_011363457.1, from coordinate 156,050 downwards.
CTGTTAGCTTTAGAGCTGAGTACTAACATTAGCAAGGACCGTTCTTTAAGATAATTATTATATGGTGACATCAATAATAAAAGTTTGGGGGGGGGGGACCTCATCAATTTAATTTAGCGACCACTGAAGCTAGAGCTACTATCTACTTCCATTGTGAAAGGGCAACTCTGGGATGTTTTATTTTGGTAAGAATAATACAAATCTACAATAGGCCTACACTTGCTAGCTTCTGAAGTTTACCAACCTAAGCTAGGATTTAAATGACGATGAAGACCAGAGACATAACTAGAGATTTAACAGATTTTAACTATTTAAACTGCACATGTTGGATGTTTCAGTCAAGATGGAGGAACACACTTTACTCTATGTGCACAGATTTTTTACACCAGAAAAGCAATAAGACTCAAGGTTCAAGGCTTTATTAGTCATACGTGCATAGCTACAGTGTAGTTATGACGATGACAATCTTAGGTCACAGGCTCCTCCAACAGTGCAACACAATAAAACTGAAAAAATAGTGCAAGTAAATACAATAATAAAAATAAACTGTGAAAGAAGTCATGGCTGAAAACACGTTATCAGCATAGCTTATATATTTTGGAGCTTAAACTGAAAATAAAGTTTGATTATCTCAGATGGGGCTTTGTTTTAACAAGATACCGTCCCCAAAATAAAAGGATACATATCCTGTTTCTATCGTAATGGTTCCCAAATAATTCAAATGGTTTTTTCAAGTCTTTCCATGTGCCATTATGACATATTTTAGAACCTTTTGCACCACTTTTTACTTTACGCACAGACGCACGCACGCACGCGCACACACACACACACACACACACACACACACGCACACGCACGCGCACACGCACGCACACACGCACGCACACGCACACACACACGCACACAGACACACTCTTTGTTGCACTTCAGCAAATTAAGCTAATATTTTCTTTAATCATTTTAAAAGTTAAAGACTGTTTCTTTTTCTTTAAAAAAATACGTTAAAGAGTTTCATTAGACCTGATCCCAACACGAAACTAAATATTTTCATTGAGTACTTGGAGCAAAGACGCAGTGCATTCTCAGGATACATATTTCCAAGAAACCTTGTGTTGTTGCCCAGATATTAAGTAATGCCAAGTATTTCCAGGAATAACACAAGGTCTAACAACAGGAGCACATATCGTCAAAGCAACAAGCAGACACATCCCAAGTTTCCTATTTTTTCAGTAAAATCCCAAATATGTTGTCTTTTTTCCTGTTATGTCCAGCCACTGAACAAAAACAGAATAGTGTAGTCAATTTATAAAGCTTATTATACAAGACCAAGTTGTGTGTACATTTTATCCTAGTATTTATTTACCCTCTGATATTACAGTTAGAAATACTGTTCAAACTGAACTCAAAATTACTGTTTTAATGAGTTATAAGATAGGACAATTATTACAAAGAGAGAGCTGAGCCAGAAGGCAAAGCTCTCAATCTACCGGTCCATCTCCGTTCCTAATCTCACCTATGGCCAAGATGGATGGGTCATGAGATTGTTAATACAAGCGGCCAAAATGGGTTTCCTCTGGAGGGTGCCTGGCATCTTCTTAGGGATAGGGTGACCACTTCAGTCAATCCTCAATCTGGTAGTAGAGCCGCTGCTCCTTAGCGTAGAAAGTAGCCAGTTGAGGTTTCTGGCACCTGGTAAAGATGCGACCTGTCCGCCTGTTCCAGGTAGATCCAGGGAGGTCCAGCTGGGAGGAGTCTAAGGGGCAGACCCAGGACCAGGTGGAGGCAATACATTTCCACGTTGGCCTGGGAGCTCCTTGGAATCCCCCAGTCAGAGCCGGTTGATGTGGCCAGGGAAAGGGACGTTTAGGAAACTCTGCTGCAACTGTTTCCCCCCGCAAACTGACTCCGGATAAGATGTAGAAGATTGAGATTATACTGTGTAGATCAGGGGTTCCCAAGAGTCCCCCCAAATGACTCCTGTTGGAAGTTGCCAACTCCCCCCCCCCACACACACACACACACACACACACAGCACACACACCTCACCACCACACACAACCAACACACACACACACGAACACCGCACGCGACACCACACACACACAACAGACACTCCACGAGAGAAAACAGAAGACACCAACACAACACACAGCCCACACACCACCCACACACGTACCAGACCATACGGGTGCGCGAACGAGCTTCTGGTTTCAGATCATCAGTTTAAAGGATACCGCAACTCAAAGCATCCGTCCGGCCGCTAGCACTAGCGCCGTTCACCCAAACTGGGATGCCCCTGTGGGGTGACTGTGGATGCCGGGGGGGGGGGCGGGGGGGTTGCAGGTGGGGTTATTCTCTGGTAAGTGACGGGTTTGTGTTGTGGGTTGTTGTGGTGGTGTGTTTTGATGGGAGTGAAGTATTGCGTAGATGTTGGTGGGTTGGTGGGTGGTTTGTGGCGGGCGTCCAGTTCGGGCAGGTGAAGCGGCGAGATCTTCGGATGACGTTCGGCGGTGTGATGGTTATTAGAGGCGGGTCAGTGGTATTGGCTAGTTAATTAATTTGGATTCCCGGTGTACTGAAGAAGAATGAAAGAAGAGGCCGGAGAGGACAGTTGCAAAGGGCAGAGCGGACCAAAAACGGTGTGGAGAAATAATGTGCTTCGACAATGCGGATTAAACCTGCTTTAATACACCTAGGGCGCGCAAAGAGTAATGCCGGATTTTTGCCAGTCGGTGTGCGCGCGGCCTTGCTATGTGCCGCCTGGGTGGTCGCTGTCAAAAGAGCGGGCGTAGAAGTAATTAAATGGTGAGGGAGCCCGAATCTGATCGTCGGCGGGCCAACAAGGACCGGGCCGGCGGCGGGTGTGGCAGATATAGTGCGCAGTCCTGCGCATGACCAACCTCCCTAGTGTGAGTGTGTCATAGCGGCCTCTCGTCTGCCTCCCTGTTTGAACATTATAGTCTCTCCTAAATAATTGCGACGTGGAGTGCATCAAATTGCGCCAGAAACAGAAAGTTTCCCAACAGTAGCTGAGCACACAGGAAAACGTGAGCGGCGGGGCTAGTTGCACTGGGGTTTGCGGCGGCATTGATGTGATGGCTGGGGGGGGCGGGGTGGGGGGGGGCTGTATGCTAGAGCCACAAAGCCGCAGGTTTACTGACCCTTCGCAGAAGTCAATGAAAGCTGTTCAGCATCAGCTCCAATGGGTAGTGGCAGAAGCCGGAGCAACGTGAGAAGGTGAGTGGGTAAAACGTCTTTGCGTTCAAAAAAGCAGCATTCTTACGAATCTTTGAGATTATATTGTCGCCAAAAAATGTGCATACGTTACCTAACCTCAACCCCATACGGGGCCATCAATACCAGGGAGTGTGGTACATGCTGTCCTCTTCACCGGGGGGAGGGGGAGGCCGGGAGGAAGGCAGGTTGCCATTAGTGTAAGAAGCGCTTACGTCTGTTATCCATTGTTTTGGGCTTCCTGCTTGATGCCAGGGGATTTTTGATTTGTCTGGGTACATGGATCTGACCGAGTCATAATGAATATCAACACATTTTAAAAAGAGCTATAAAAACCAAGCGTCTTTGGCTGCCTCGACTTCGCCGTTCTGTGGCTTCTTTGTGATGGATGTGTAGTTGTGCTTTTTTGTATGCTGATGTAGTGGACCGTTGCCAGTCTAGAAAGTAAAGCATTGACTACTCAGGTAAGGAGAATGGCAAAGCGTGGTAACGGCGGCAGTAAACTTGCTGTGGCTGAGGTAATATCTATTATATCAATTATGCTGTTCGCTCTCTTTGAGCTTACTCTTGATTGTATTCATTGGTGATGACATGCTGCTCAGTATGTGCACATTAATGCTGATCGCTACTTCCTTAATGAAAACACGGTCGCCATCTCTCATTTTTCCGATTTCTCTGAAATCAGATTTTTCAAGACGCTTGATTACGTTTTATTGTCTGTGTGAAGGACTTTCGTTGTTTGAGGCTGTAATTGAAGCAGACTGCTTACCTTTAGACAAGAATAATAATTATAAGTGTTGCGTTATGTTTAGCGTGCCCT
>NW_011363457.1:151665-151951 GCF_000735185.1 Notothenia coriiceps | reverse complement strand
GCGCTCATCCTAATTTTCGGCTTTGATGTAACACCCTTTTCACCCCAGTTACACTTTTAATTTGCCCTGTACAATGGTTGCTGTAGGTGATGAAAGTGGGGCGTGTTGGCTTATCAGGCGTCCGCAGCTCACAGCCAAAGTGGGCGTGGGATCGAGCGAGAGAGATAAATGCAAAATTATGTAAAGAAATATTTCCAAGGCACTCCCTTATAATTATTGGGATAAACAGGTTTGAAATCATTTCAATATATACTATAGGACAGTAAACCAAAAACAGCGGTAATTA
>NW_011363457.1:141113-151625 GCF_000735185.1 Notothenia coriiceps | reverse complement strand
TTCCCAATAGCCATCATTGCTCTTAACACCTGAAAGTCATACCTCTTAATCATCCTGCATGTGAAATAAATGTGACTGTATATATACATATATCATTATTATTATTATTATTATTATTATAAATACATACCTACTATTATTATGTATTACATTTTAGATTTCATTTTTTATAACCCTGGAAATAATTACTGCACTTTATTCCTTATTCCTAAGTATGTATGCTGCGTGTATTTGTTGTCTTGTGATGTTTTTTATTTTGATGGCACCTTTTGAAAGGGAAAAGCATTTCTTTCTATCATTGTACATGTATAATGACATTGAATGATTATATTCTATTATATAATGAGACAACACAGTTTGTATCCATTGTGTATGAATGCTTCAGCTCTTTAGACCAACATAGTAAGATGTGAGCATGTTCCTAATTTCGTTGGTATGCAACCTAGGTCTGGTCTGTTTAATAATGCAAATCTGCCACTTGTATTTAGTATAATTAGTGTAAATTAAAGCAGTCTTTAATTGTTTGTCCTAAACATAGCAATATAGTTTTGAAATGTAACATGTCAATAACAGTATACAGTTTATGGTGTGTATCATCTTTAGCTTGAAAGTACATACTGTAGATGTGTTTTTTTATAAAATAAATAGATAGACAGACACCCCAGCTAGCGGGGAACGTTCTCACAACTTTGGCTAACGTTATCTATTGGTTCTAACAAGGTTTTAAAGAAACGTTTTAATCTGATGTTCAAAGAACCTTTTTAGGATGTTTTTTATTTCAAATATTGTTCCTATAAGGTTTAAGGTTAACTAAGAGATAACGTTTTAACTGCAACATTCAGAGGATGTTTTGAGGATGTTATTAAGGCCTGAGATGACAGAAAGTTTTTTTATAAAACGTTCCTTTAATGTGATATGTTAACAAAGGTGGAACGTTTTGCCTGCAACATTCTAAGGACGTGTTTTGGACGTTGTTGGGGTAACACATTAAAGATGTTCTTTATAAAACGTTCCCTCAATGTTACATGATAACAAATGAAGAACATTCTCCAAGCAACATTCTGAAAATGTTTTCAGGATGTTATTGAGGCTTGAGGTTACTATCACCAAACATTTTAAGAATGTTTTTAGAGTCAGTGAGAGTTCAGACACATATTAATCATCACCATTTTGCCTCATCACTGACAGGTGTAGATGACGTTAATTTGGGCGCGTTGTATTGTGAGATTGTTATCCGAAAGCAGTGTAAATGTCATGGACACTACTTGTTTTTGTTCCATTATTGAATTTTTGAGAGCAGTGGATACATTGACACACTCTTTGACACTCAAACAAAATGCAGGGCCTGATGGTGCAATATAAAATACATTAGAAAATAAATGGATTCCGGACACAGAGAGGTTTGTGTTGCTGCTGAGTGTGCTATTATTCACATTAGCAGTATAATCCTGACTGAATGAGACTTTATGAATAAACAAAGCCATTCTGAATCCAGTCAACACAAACTGCACCCCCAACTCAATCCTTTTCACAATCGCTACTTATTACAACTAATTATTTAATCCTCAAACGTGTCCAGAACGAGCAGATTGGATTTACAGCACTTGTGTAAATAGTGGATACAGAAGCCAAAAGTTTGGGGTTACCAAGGTTTATCCATGTGGGCTGAATGTGACACTCAACGTGGTCTGTTACACAAACACAGTGTCTGCATTAGTGCTGAATCTTAGCATTTAAATTCGATTGAGTAAATCTAGCTAAGAGTTTAAAAACTGTGTTTCTTCAGGACATGCACACTATGAATTGCAGTTACTGTGGTACTCGCTCTTCTTATATGAAGATGACAATTTCCTGTGTTGGCTTTATTTCTTTTTTAAATTATATTTGAGATATGCACATTTTAATTCTCATTCAAACTTCTGTACACAGACACTTCTACACATGTATGCCCCCCGTCTCGGACCACACACACTTTGAATAGTGTGTTAATAATATAGTTCTCCTATCCTCATCTTGTCTCTGTTTCTCTGCTCTTTTTCTCCTTTTTCTAAACTATACTCCACTTACTTTGGCCCTACAAGGCAGCATTGTACAAGTGAGGACACTTTATAAGGACATTTCATCACACCGCCAGAAGTCCCCACGTTGTGAGTGTGTTGTGTCAATATATTGATATATCTTTCTTTAATAAAAATGTTTATTCTGCCCGTAAAGTGTCCAAACCAGGCTTTTCTTGATAAGCGCATTTTTAAAACATAGTCATTGTCCATGCCGGTTTCAGTTGGATTATTTGCCACAGTTGCTCCGATCAGATCGGTCTCCTCCATTTTGTAGATTATTTACGACTTTTGAATCCACATAAACACATCGGCAAAATCCGGCTTACTTTGAGCATGTGTTTTAAACAGTTTAATCCCTTTGTGAATTGTTTCCACTTGCGCCGTCCTTTAATTTCTTCATACAGCGGGAATCCAAATGAATTAATCCTGAGTCCAATAACCATCAAAGTCACTCCAATAGTGCTCCTTAATTACGCTTTCATCCTCCTTTAACAAAATACTTCACATTCATCCAGTTTGTGATAGTAGTTGTAGCATTTTTGAGACTTTTAAACTTGAACTACACACCGTGTGTGTGTGTGTGTGTGTGTGTGTGTGTGTGTGTGTGTGTGTGTGTGTGTGTGTGTGTGTGTGTGTGTGTGTGTGTGTGTGTGTGTGTGTGTGTGTGTGTGTGTGTGTCTGTGTCTGTGTCTGTGTTTGAGAGTGTGTGTNTTGTTCCTATAAGGTTTAAGGTTAACTAAGAGATAACGTTTTAACTGCAACATTCAGAGGATGTTTTGAGGATGTTATTAAGGCCTGAGATGACTGAAACTTTCAGTCATCTCAGGCCTTAATAACATCCTCAAAACATCCTCTGAATGTTGCAGTTAAAACGTTATCTCTTAGTTAACCTTAAACCTTATAGGAACAATATTTGAAATAAAAAACATCCTAAAAAGGTTCTTTGAACATCAGATTAAAACATTTATTTAAGACATTATTAGAACCTGTAGGTAATGTTAGCCAAAGTTGGGAGAACGTTCCCCGCTAGCTGAGATGTCCTCTTTAATGTAGCCAGGTGATGTTATATTATAATTAATGCTCTGCTTAGTTCATTTTCTAAATAAATGAACAAATAACCCCCCCCCCCATGCAATTTTTGAGACTACTTTAGAGAAAAAGAAAGGAAAATAAAGTAATTATAGACACAAATAGACACATATTGTAGTCGCTCTCCTAGCACTTGTGTAACCAGTGTCGATTCGCGGTGTCTGCGTTGTGTTTTGTGTTGTTGACTGATGAGATCTGAGCCAGCATACAGTCGAGACGATCTCCGTTTATTCACTGACAATATACAACAAATCAGTCGTTATTTAAGTGTTTTTTTCCCCTAACACCGACTTTTCTCACATGGAACATTCACAAAAAAGGGAAGAGGAAACTTGAGGGACACACGATAAAGGGGGAAGTCCCCACAAAAAGAATCTCCTGAGTACAGTGACTACATTCTGGAGGTTCCGCCCACTGATTCTAGACCTAGTCAGGTATTGAACATTTAATAAATAAAGAATACACCATTATTAAATACAAAACACAGCATTTGTGTGATTATACTAAATGATTTACAAAGACATATTTAACACTAAACACCACTGCATATTTATTGTTACACTTGCACACTTTGTTTATTAATATTTTCTTATCCTCATAATCCACATCTGTACATACTGTATGTTAACCGATTCCTTTTTTGTTCAGGGAAAGCAATTCATAGGTGTTGCTAAAAAATCCATATATAAAAAAAGATCAGGAAATAAACACATCATTCGAGGCAGAGATTCAAACTCTTGCCATTGTGTATGGATTGTCCCACAGCAGACTAAACCATAATGCAGGAGATAATTGTATATTACGTGTTATTTCTAAGAAAATTGAGCATTTCTGTAAGTCAGTTGTGTTTTATAAAGCTTTCAAAAAGCTTACCTGTCTCAGCAAAGTGCACCTTTGAAATATGATTAAACTTGGAAGTGCACCCTGCTCTTTTCTGCAGAAAGGACATTGTGTTGGAAGCAGCTGCACTCAGCACTCTGTCAGGGACATTTCAATGCCTACTGGGAAAGAATCAAATAAAAAATAAGTAAAAGAACATTTTCTTTTAGGGGTCTTCTTTGATGTGAGGAACAAGGGCCATAGATAATCGCACCCACATATCATGGGCAGTGTGTGTGTGTGTGTGTGTGTGTGTGATGTGTGTGTGATGTGTATGAATGTGTGTATGAATGTGTGTGTGATGTGTGTGTGATGTGTGTGTGTGTGTGATGTGTGTGTGATGTGTGTGTGATGTGTGTGTGTGTGTGTGTGTGTGTGTGTGTGTTTGTTTTTCTGTTTTTTTTTACTGCCTATATAAAAAAAAGGTATGCAAGACAAACATACAAGTAGCACTGGGTGACCTCTGTCAATCTGATCATAATATACAGCCAGAATATATAGTACATTATTTGACACACTGTGACACTTCCTAATCTAAGGTACACTGACAGAACAGCGTCCCTGATCAGGTTCCCCGCTCGGCAAACCCTAACCGTCCGATCCAGTAGCAGGAACACATGGAGCAGCTGCCAGTTAGGTAAGGCAAGTCTAATTATACAACCCATTACAACAAGCCAAGGCAATTAAAAGCCACTTACAAACAACATTAAAATCATTAAGACATGGTGCAGAGAGAGAAATTATACAATTATATTGAAATACATTTAGAAACAGTCATTAAAACGCCAGGAGAATTCCAATTAAGTCAGGATAAAATTGAGTAAGACATAAAGTATACAAAATGAAAGTTACAGTGCAGTGAAAGATATGAAAAGTAATTTGATTGAATACATTGCAGTAGTATTTTGAGTTCAATTCTTTGACAGCAAGTGTAAAGACCAGATTCTGTACTGATGTGATCCAATTTCTTAGTGTTAGTGAGGACGCGGGCAGCAGTGTTCTTTTTTCTAAATCCTGCTGAGACCTAAGACCTTTGATCCTTGGCTAACATTTATCTTATTATTGTGTTGAAATTCAGTTCTGATACGTTGACTTCACTAAGATTTCTTGCCTATTTTGACATTGCAGCTTGAAACTGAGCGCTGACTTTTAATGTCCCTCTTTGGCTTAAAAAACAATAACCTCACCATTATCTTTGTTTAGAAGAACGTTCAGAAACATCCCAAAAATAAGCACACACTGCATGTACTGTATTACACTGACTGAAGACCACTGGACATCATAAGAAGCATCACTACCTCGGTGTAATGGCATAACTGTTATACAACTTGAAATCATGTTATGATAAAATAGAAAAACGGATTTCTCTTTCCAGTTTGTTATGCATTTCTTTCTTATACCAACACACATGATTTTGTTTTATCTCCCCCAAAAACACAGTAAATACTACTATTTTAATTTGTGATACATCATAATTTATAACGGATTATGAATGATTGATGTGATTACATGCTTTGATGAATTACCAGCACAAATTTGAAGATACTGATTGCATATTTTCATTAGTCTGCTGGTTTCTGATGATAACATATACAGGCACCCCATCACATGCAGGCCCTTAATACAATGTCCCTTCCTACACATTGGATTTCAGCCTGTGTGCTGATGCTGGATGACATCATCACTCGGCATGCTTTACAGTATTGAACATAACGGCAGCATTGTGCCAGGTTGGCCCTCGCTCCTTCCTGCTACATGCACAGTAATATTCTTCAGTATAATGATCATCTCCGGGGCATCGCTTCATCCCAGAAAAATGAGCGCTCCCATTGGCTGCGAAGCCTCCGCACGCATTTTCTCTGCGTGCCGCCTCACAGCCTCATTCTTCTTCTGCAGCTTTCAGGATCAAGGTCTACCTCAGCTGAACTGCCACTGGTGCAGTTTATATAATCGCTGCACATCTATTTAATACACTTCTCCTGTATTTCTTTTAATCTCACTTTCACTTCTCCACTACTCTTAACCTGAGTTTTATTCTCCGTCCTGTCTCTCTCTCTGGTCCTCGCTCCTGCTCCCCAGTCAGTGTAGGCGTACGGTGCAGCTGATGATAAAATACCCTTTTCTTTGGCCAGAGTGCAGTGAGTCACTGAAGGGCTGCGCGCGAGAGAGATGTGTGTGACCCTTCAGCGGCTCTGTGTGAAGTGATGTCTGCAGGGGTGTGTGGGGGAAGAAGAGCCCTCTCAGTGTACAGTACACACTTTGATGGAAATGCACACACATTGCGTAACCATGCAGACCAGACAAAAGTAATATGTACAACTCATAAGTGTTCAAGGGTGCAGGGAATTTGTTTCTCTAATTCTGAACCGGGGCATGTCTGCTGAGTCAGGTTGTAACCACTCATATCTCAGTGTGCATGAGGGGGGAATGCTTTCATGTGTGTGAATGTTGCAGTTTTGATATTTAAAGACTCTAAATGTGAAAAAAACAAAGTTTCTCTTTAAAGTGTTAGCCTAGATCAGGGGTCCCCAAACTTTTTTCTCTGGGGGCCACATTATCGTTCCTGACTGTGATGAGGGGCCGGGATCGATCATGTGGGCTGTATACTAGGCCACTGCCTGTTATAGCTATAATTTCTAGCACAAAATAGTTCATCATTACAAGTGATTTGCAAAAGAAGTGAGTACTTCACATGTTTTTCAATTTGAAATACCACAGGTATTCCTTTTATTTTCTAATAACAACCATGTAAAAATAGCAAGGAAAGGTTAGAAAAACATGGTGATTGACAGTTTATGAGTGATACAATAGAAATGGTAGGCCTATATTACAGTGAGATGAGAAATCATCAAGACAAGAAACTTGGTGAACAATATATCAACTAACCAACTCTTATTTGTATATTCAGGTGAGATTTTTTTTGTTCAAGGTGAAAATGCAATGAGCACCCAAACACTTTTACAGCACAATTATCATCCCTTTGAAATAGGAGATTGAGATGAGGGGCAGTGCATAAAGAGGAGAAAGAGGAGAGAGAGGAGAGAGAGGAGAGAGAGGGAGAGAGAGAGACAACGATGGAGAGGCAGATGCTGAGAGAAGAGATTGGGAGGAGAGACTGAGCAGTAAACCCTCGGCAGGTTAAACTAGAAGAGAGTAACAGAATGGGAAGTCAGCAATATGTGCAGTAGGTGAACTGAATTGGTACTTGTAGCCAGGGTGGAAGGAAGGATGGATGGGCAGTGATCTTTGAGGTCAGCAGTTGCAGGTCCCCTCTTCTTGCTGCCTGGAAAACCTGGCATAAAGGGTGGAGTGACATGGGACACATTCAGTAAATTACATAAATATGCTGTGCCTGTTGTTCCTTGTGATGTGATTTTACAAATACAGTGGTAGCGGAGTATGTCATTAGAAATTCTATTAAAAAGCATTAATCATTATTTCATCAAAAAAATCATAGTTCATGTTTATACAGCCATATAAATGATTGTAATAGTTAAAATCAGTATATTTTACCAGTTATCAGTGGTGAACTGTGTGCTTGCTTCTGGCTGGTGAGAAGTTCGGATGTCTGGTGTAGCTTAGTGGTTGCCAGTCTCAAAGTTTGATGCAAATGTTCATCTGAGAGTCTGTTTCCTCGTTGGATTTTTTATTTGCTTCATGCGGGAAAACGTTCTGCTCGCAGGTGTAGGTGCTGCCAAAAACGGTACACATCTTCAGAGCATGTTTGTTTAATGTTTGGGTAAGTGCCCTCTGGTAGCTTCAGCATAGAACTCAAGGAGGTGGTCAGGCTTGAATGCCGTCCTTTAAGGACATCACAATTCTGCAGCTCGGCTAGTTCAAACTGAAGAGAGGGAAAGTGGCGTCGTCACATGTCAGCGAGCCAAAGGGGTTCTGGAACAGACTTATGTCTTTGTTGTTGACATGAAGCTCGCGGAAGCGGCACACTGAACTCTCGCTGCAGCATCTCCAGGGTATCTTTGCACTCGTTCGCGACTGGGAAAGGGGCGGCTGGTTTCTCGGCGCAGTAGCGTTTGGTGTGGCAGGGAGATGTGTGGAAGTCCAGCTTTTGGGACCTGTCGCACAAGGAGCTGCAGTTTGACCTCGAATGCTTTTATGTGGGAATAACATGTCCGCTGATGAGGATTCCCTTTGCCTTGGAGCTTGTAGGTTGAGGTGGTTCAACAGTTCAGTCACATCAGTTAAAAAACGCGGGAGGGTCCCATTTCCACTACCGGGTCCTGCGTCAGCTCCGTACCGTTTTCACCTTTAGACTGGAGGAAGGGTGTTGATTTCGGGCAGGCAGGTCGTAGACACGGCGCAATACTTTGCCTCGACTTAACCACCGGATTTCGGTGTAGTACAGCACATCCTGGTGAGCAGACCCCAGCTCGGAGAGAAAAGCCTTGGAACTGCTGTGTTTCAGCCCATTTTTCCGGATGTAGTTGACAACGGTGGCACAACCACCCTTCATCACAGACGCCCACTCAAAACTTTGGCAGCACAGCGGCTTGCTGGTGATCAGGCAGTGGACTTGAATCGGATGGGGCGAGAACTCGTTCCTCGAACTCGCCGTTCAAGCGGCCCTACTAGACCCCTCGGTATATCCGACCATGCTAGGCGCCACCATCTGTAGTGACACTGGCAAAATTAGGCCCATTGCAGACCAAGTTCGCCCATTGTTTTTGCACACTTCGACAAAAGGTCTTCTCCAGTTGTCTGTGCTTTTAGGCTTCTCAGTGATGCCAGCTCCTCTTGACACTTCAAAAACGTGTGTTGACTCCACGAATAAAAATCAACAGTTGTTCCGTGTCCTTGTACGTACATTTTTTTTTACTTTCATCCATGTGCTAAAGCAAAACACTTGAATTCTGCGGCTCTCTCTCTCAGTTGGTCAAAACCACGTTTCCCCCATCTCCTCCAATTCGTCTCGTCATCGGTTTGTGCTGAGAAGACTCCACCCCAGGAAGGGCATCTGTCTTCTCGGGACACACCTCCTCGGCCAGGCCAGCATCATGCCCTCCCGAATTCTCCGTCTGTGAACGGGCTGCCGTGGTGTACAGTAGGTTGAGCTACTTTGTAGCTAAGCTCGGACAGCAGCCAGGTGACCCGGGATGACGAGGAAAGGCATCCCTGGTTGAACAGCTAGTCCGCCCTTTCAGACGCGAACCTTATCATCTCCGTCGCTAGCCCGCTGCAGGCGTAGCATACTCTCTGTGCCGGGTTTTCGTCCGTAAGAATGGCGGCGAAGGTGTGAAAACTTTTTTTTCTTTAAACACGGCCACATTTTTGGTTTACATATAATACAAATGGCACGGTCCTTCCATGGAACACAAAATAATAATCCTTGGTCCATTGTTCTTTTAAAAAAACCCGAACTCTCTGTCAATTTCTCACTTTACTGCACGCCATTTACACTGCTGTTCAACTGTAGCATTAATATTTTCTGCGCCATGATCTTCGATCAGCTTGTAAGGTGGCGGAAATTCCGGTCATATAACATACGTCATATAAATAATACAGACCACATCACTATTAAATTATATTAAAAATATACAATGGTTAATAAAAAAAATATTTTAGTTGTTAAACCAGATGCAATGTAACAGATGTCAACACGCGAACGTTTACATACGTTGCTTTTAAAGCCGTTGATTAGAGGCGCTGCGATCTGATTGACCGTCCACTGTTGGCTCGATGGCCACTACCAGAAGCCGCTTCGGCCATCTGCATACTGACGGCTCGAGTTCTAATCCTTCAGGTGACGGGAATGAACAGCGATTACCGCCCCTCGTTTGGAGAGTCATGCTTATTATTTCACAAAAAAGTTGGACAGAACTAGAAATAAAATATTTTAAAAAATATTTTATAATTTTTTTTTTTTTTTTTTTCTTCTTTGGCCAGTTCAAAATGGTGAGGTGCCAGAGAGGTGGAGGCCCGGTCAAAGTGGCGTGGCGGGCCGTATGCGCCCGGCCGTAGTCTGGGGACCCTGCCTAAGATACTCATGAAGCTACTCATTGCTGAAAACATGAGTTTGTCAGTTAATGGTTCAGTGATGTTGTTAGAAACACACAGACATTTTCTTACGCGTCTTTCGTATTTTTGATATGCCGAGGCAAAAATGTGCATTACAAGTAATCTTCCTTATTTGCCTCAGCTTCCCAGACTCCGTGATCTTGACAAGTATTATGAGCACCCCAACAGAAAAAGAGTGGTGCGTGATGATGTATTTTTGTAGGCCGACCCTGAGCTTAGCATCACAAGGGCACAAAGACAAAAAAGCAAAGGGATTTTACATGTGGATGTCTGTATATGTGCAGAAAATAGCTTTGTGGCTAACAAAGGTTCAATATACTTAGCACCTTTTGTTCAGCAGGGATAATCTCCACATATAACACCACTTTTGTGATTTCTGAAGCCAACAATTCAATTGTCAGAAATAAAAAGATAACTGATGGGCTATAAACAAACTACATCAAGGCAGCTA
>NW_011363457.1:134671-141068 GCF_000735185.1 Notothenia coriiceps | reverse complement strand
ATGTGAAACCACACAGACACTCTACATCATAGACTCTGGACAAACAGCGCATGGATATATAGAATGAAGTGAAGGCCATACACATACACTAAGTATAATAAGTACGTAGTCGGAATGTACAAAATTGGCGGTGTAACAGAGAGGAAGGCTTCACGGCACACACCCCATTGACATGGATACTGCCAACTTACACACAATATTTCTACTACAAGACCAACACAGTCCAAGTCAAGTGATTGCCAGGGTTACTAGAACAGCGACTACAACCACAAGCCCTCTCCGCATGCGGGTAGCCAGCCAGAAACGGTTGAACATGTTTTGCTGCATTGCAGGAAATATAGTATTCAGAGAAATGTGCTTTTCCAAACACTGAAGAAAGCAAAATACATTGACTTTTCGCTATCAGGGCTGTTAGGGAAAACATCAGGCAATATGTATTGTGAGCTTATTACGTTTCTTAGAGAAATTGATCAATTTAAAATAATCTAGAGTTTTGGTTTTATTTATTTTGTTGTTTTTTGTTTGTTTTATTTTGTTTATTGTTTTCTGCATAGTCTCTTGTCCATACTCCAGTCCAGTTGGTGGCGGTAATGCACCTAAAATTTGGTTTGCCAACCGCCAATAAACACTAAAGAAGAAGAAGAAGAAGTCTGGGTGTGTGTGAGATCCTTGTGGCTGCTGACTGTGGTCAGGGAGGACAGTCATATTGAGGCTGTGAATCATGTGCCCATGATTAATAAATGCCCACACCGGGTTATATTTGAACTCTCTGCCTCTGCCACCTTGTTTGGTCGGGCCGCTCAACGGTCAGCTTCACAACCTGCTGACTTAATCTTTACTTTTAAGTGAGCAGTTAAAGCATCAAAAGAGAAGCAATAATATATAAGGGAACTATGAGGTACAATATTCTTTATCAAATGAACATGTGCTTCACAGTCTCTGCAACTATCATATCCTCACATGTTATCTGCCTGTTGACAACAGCAGAAGCAGGTTTGTTTGTTTATTCTGTCAGAACTGCATGGAACAAAGACCCTTTCAATTTGCTACATATCTTCCAGTCTTATCAAACAGGCAACAACAAAGGATATGAAAAAGTACTGGAACGACAACAGGCATTTGTATGTGTGTGAGGAGTGTGGGGAGCATGTATTCTGGCGAGTAAACATGGAGGAATCTACGTGGCCAATTTTCCTGTTGTTCCCATGTGAATCTACACAAACTACCACCCCGCCTCATTAAACTCAAAACACACGCGACAGTCAATTATTTAAGCCGGGGGCCATTTGATCCATCTCCAATGTAGAGACCTAGCTAGCGGCTGATAACGAGTTGGAAAACACAAGGTTTTGTGTTTGAACACACCACTGCTAATTTGAGCAAAAGTCTGTGAAAATATCCATCATGTGATTTGCCAACTTTTCTGTCTCGGGTATATGAAAGATTTACCAGCATGCTCTAGTACTGATCAATCACTTTATGTAATTTGTGTGGATTTCACTATTAGGTTTCCGGACACTGATTTCTTCCCTGACTTGTGTAGGTGTGTGAATCTGGAGTTTACACTGTAATGCTATACCAGTGAGTTGTGAGTAAGCGAGTGTTCGAACTCACTACACTAACATGGACCATTTTTACCGTTAAAATGCCAGTGTAAACACAATTTATCATCAGAAGCCAATCACTGTCACCGAGCCGTGACTGCAGGGTATCCAGCTAAAAACAACCTCGCAATAATAAGGCAGCATTTCACCACAACACACAGAAAAAGCTTAATAAGGTTCCCAGTCAACCTTTGATGTGTCAATCATTTCATTATGTAAGCTGGGTTCCTGAATGACAGCGGCATCCTTAGCCTCATTTCACAACAGAGGTTTAATCAACACAGAACTTATGGGAGCCAAACAATACAGCCACTGTGCTAAAAACAGCATTTTACTGTAGCGTGTGTGAGCATTCTGTATCTTGCCGGCTCACCACTGCTGAGTGTAAATAGTTTTTGTTCTTACACTACACAGATCAGTCTTAAAAAGGAAGCACATTTTCAAAAGGAAGTTTGACTGTTCCTTTGTGTCTTATCAACGTGTTTGATGGAAAAGCCAGGGGGAATACATAAAGCTGGTCTTGCAAACTGTAAGGAAGAGATTGAATTGAGGAAAGAAAGCTATCAGCAGCAACAAAGTCTATCAGCTTTCAGACCTCATTGTCGAAAAAAAGAACTCTGATGAGCAGCAGTAATGAGGTCCCAGGCGTACCTGCCTCACTAAGGCCAATGATCCACCTGTACTTGTAAGTCTGTACTGCGATTCCCCTTACCGAGGTCACACTTTGACAGGATACAAAGACAAGGGCTACATACACAAAGACAAAAACACCCTATCTGTGAATTTATTTTATTTTGTCCCACTTCAAAATCCCTAGAAAGTACCTTCAGTGCTGTAATTATCAGTCCTCTCCTTCTGCTAGAAGCCCTGCAGTGTGTTCAATCTAAAAACTAAACTGTGGGAAAAGACAAGTTGCTGTTTTACGTGGAAGTCATGTGCTGGACTACTTATTGGCAAGGAGAACAACATCCATGGATTGGCTCATGGGACAGGCCATGTTGCCTTGGCACATGAAGACCAGTGATAAATGTGTTTTATTATTTTAGAAATGTCTAACATATAATCTATGAAAAGACATTTGAACAGTTCTTCTTTGGCCCCTTGTTGTAAGGGAAACTTCTGCAGCAATGGAGAGTCAGGACTCAGAGAGACACGAGGAGAGTTGGAGCTTTGATGTCAAACACTGGTAGTTTATTACAAGTATCGGCCGGAGAATTTATATCACAAGTCACAGCAGCCAGATGTTCTGACTGCACGGGTGCGTTGCCACATCAATTCTGACCAGCCTCTCTTTCGATAGACCTTTTAACTAGCTTATAGAGAGTTAATCCACATATCGAGGCCTGACGTAAACATTCTGGGAACACTGGAGATAGCCCCAACATCTGGAGACACTGAATCACCTGTCTGTGGTTTAGTTTAGTTTTTATTAGGATCCCCATTAGCACTAGCATGAGCATTGGCTATTCTTCCTGGGGTCCTCACCCACACAAAACATACATAATACAAACCAGAACAGAACAACTCATCATTTCATGAAAAGTGCATGGTAAGGAAGTGAAAGCAAAAACAAAACAGAAAAAAATAGTCATCACATTTTAGCCATCATCAAGTCAAAACCTAAACAAAATTTTTNTAGTCTATAGCACAACAGTCTAGAATACGTCAGCCATGAATTACACAGGTATGTACCTCGTCATAGGTGATCACTTTAAGAAAGTCATCGGAAAAACGACATAGTCGAGAAACGAAACTATTTCATCACCTTTTTAAAGTAGGGTGATATCTAGTTAGTCATTTACGATTAACGTACTAGACATGGCAGAAATAGACGACCAAGGATAACCTGGCGTATCCAACACGTACATACATGATGCGAGATCATTGTACAGCATCGAAAACGTAGACGGAAGGACAAGACGAAACTCATTTAAAATGGGACGCATGGTATAAAGTGTGAATACCAAATCTGTACAAGTACAAAGGGAACAACTAGCTGTATGGAAAATATGTGAAAGAGTCAAATCTGTGTAGGAGTTTAATGTACTGGTTCATAAGATAGCGGTACAGACCTACTAGTACTGTTGGTAATTGTTTGTAGTAGTCATAAAGGTTGGAGTATGACACGATTCCATTATATCCGTGATATAGTGAGGATAAAATCTTGAATCATGGGTAAAAACTACTTAGTTCGTGTAGTAGTCGGACAGACTTCGCCTTGAGTCGACGGCGACCGACAGCGACGAAAGTGTCCTCTTTTACAGGACACCTGTCTACCTACATTTCGCGAGCAAACTCGAGCAAAGTTACGGCAGGCAGCGACCAGCTCGTCTTTTCAGAAGCGAAGAGGAGAGTTATGAAGCGTAGTGGCCAGCAAAAGCAAAGGTAGACGGTCCGAGATAGTCGTACCAGGAGTCCAGATTCGAGAATAACTAACAGAATTTGAAAACGGCCCAGTAATTGTACACACAGCACCGTGGTTGTCAGCTGGATATTCTGGAGAGGATAAAGGGTGAACTAAAACTGTCAGTGAGCGCATAAAACTTTCTTACTACGGTGCCATAGTAAGGAGGCACAGAGGCAGACGGAAGAAGTAGGACTAGTGCCAGGTCGGAGACGGAAACCGGAGAAGGAGCCACACCGCACAGGGCGTAAGCAGCGAGCAGAGACCGCGAGCGAACCTCGCAGCAATCCCGCCCAAACTTCCCCTCGTACAGGATCGTATACGGGGTAGAAAGGCTTACACATCGTAAGTCACAGCCGATTCAGGTAGAAGAATGGGAGACAGTGGAGGAGCCACAGGAAAGACGGGGCGCAATCAGGAGATATTCCGCGGCGAGGAGCACAGGCGTAAGGTACAGCTCTATAGAAAGCAGAGATATAAAAACAGAAGACCACAAAACAAAAAAGCCAAAACACAACCGGACACCGCAAGCCTCAGTCACGTAGGTATCAGAGGCGTCAAATCGAAAGCTAACGCGGCTTGCAAATCTACCAGCAACCAACTCACTGCACGTGCTCGTTTGCCCAATCTATACTCAGGCCATTGGGGAATGATGGTACCGTTAGACGTTGTGCAGTGCACTATAAAAGAAGCCGGAATAGTTTCTGCACTATATTACAGAGGCGAGTTTATTATATTTAAGTCATTGGGCAGAGCAACGAACGAAACACTCTCTCTCTGACTCAAAGTGTCATATCCCGAGTGCTGAAGCACCAAACAGGAACAGGGGCCGCATCACGAGAGCCTCATAAAACGGGGTTGGACGAAAAGAAGTGATAGTATAGCCACAGGGCATGAGTTTCAAACTTTACTTAGGACGAAAGGGATAAGGCACGAGACAAGTGCCCCATACTCACCTCACCAGAACGGTACTGCTGAGAGAGGGTGGAGGACCTTATTTGAGATGTCACGATGCATGCTATTAGAGAGTAACCTCCCAAAGCAGTTATGGACATATGCTGTACAGACAGCAGCACAGATACGTAACAGGTGTTACTGTAAGCGTCTAGAGCAGACACCATACCATGTTTTTACTGGCAAAACACCCAACTTGTCCAACATGGAAATATGTGGCTCTGAATGCTTTGGGTATAAGCAGAATAAGAAGAAGCTAGATTCTAGATGTGCAAAGGGTATTTTTGTAGGATACGACAAATATAGCCCAGCATTCCAAGTCTTTTATCCTGAGACAGGGAAAGTCCTGAAACATAGGCTGGTCAAATGTATCACCACAAGTAACGCAGATAGTCAGACTCAGACAAATCATAATATCCGTGGCGGCCGACCCATAGGGGCGCTAGGGGCGCCGCCCCACCTCTNTTCGAGGTGGTTTTAAATAACATATCCGTATTTATTTATTTCTCCCAGTTATGTTTTTGTGTGCACTGAGGAGTCTCAAACAGGCGTTTGTTAAATAATTTTAAAATTATTTAACAAACGCCTGTTTGAGACTCCTCAGTGCACACAAAAACATAACTGGGAGAAATAAATAAATACGGATATGTTATTTAAAACCACCTCGAATATGTTGTGTTAATGTTATGAAATGTTTTCTCATAAATGATGCGGTAAGCAGGAGGACAGAATTACGTCTAAACTGACGCCGTTTTGCATTTCTATTTCTGTTCTGTCGTCATTTCCTGCGATCTTCTCCATGCAGTCAGTCAAAATGAATGAATGAAAGGGCGTTTCTTTGACTATTTATAGGCAAATATGGGCGTTACGTGAAGCCCGCAAAAGCTGCACCGCATTTCGAGTCGGTTGTGATTTATAAAGGGAAACCGGCGTAGGAAGTGCCATACGCACTTTCCTCGCCGGTACGCAATGTTTGGTGAATCGGAAAGTGGCGGAAAATGTATGGACCTATTTTTCGGATTTCTACTACGTAAGCAACCTTCCCACGTCAATCCTACGCACGGCTTTATACATGAGGCCCCTGGTGAGGTGAGTAGGGGGCACTTGTCTCGTGCCTTATCCCTTTCGTCCTAAGTAAAGTTTGAAACTCATGCCCGGTGAATTCAGTACCATTGTCAGATCTTATGCACTTAATGTTTCCATATACATTTTTCAATAGCTTTTGCTGTATCACTCTTTGCTTTGATAAAGTAGGGAAATATCATCCCACTATAATCATCAGTAAATGCTATTGTATATCTGTACCCGTCTTTATCTGCTTGTTCTATTGGGCCACATAGGTCTGTACTAGCTCTAGTACCTCGCTGCCAAATACCCCCACCGCCCGACTCAGGCTGGGATCCCGCCGGCCGCAAGCTGACTCTCCCCCCCCCCC
>NW_011363457.1:130783-134663 GCF_000735185.1 Notothenia coriiceps | reverse complement strand
CATCTCATTACCAGACGAACATTTCTACCTAAAGACCGGCAACAAGTGGGGGGAAACATTACTGCCAAAGTAGACACTATGCTCGTATGGACGCACCACCAACAGACGACACAGCAAACACACAGGAACACAACTTTTCTGACGAAACTTTGATTCATTCAAACCATTCGAAAATGCTTTCTGCTGCTGCCGCACAACCAAGCCAAACAACTCACGTTCCACGAGACATCAACCGTCCAAAACCCTTTTTCGAGGGCTACAGAAACGAAGGTGAAGTAAGCCTACAGATTGAAGCTGCAGATAACGAGCGAGTACATGAAAACGAGAATGAGGCGAGAAGTGTGTGTGTGTGTGTGGTGGTGTGTGTTGTGTGTGTGTGTGGTGTGTGTGTGTGTTGGTGGTGTGTGTGTGTGGTGTGTGTGTGTGTTGTGTGTGTTGTGTGTGTGTGTGTTGTGTGTGTGCCTGTGTGTGTCGTTGGTGTGTTGTGTGTGTGTGTGTGTGGTGTGTGTGTGCGTGCGTGCGTCGAGATTAAAATAGCCCAATTGCTTTTTACAAATAAGAATCAAACCATTTGCAAATGTGTTTAATTGACATAGTAAAGGGGTTTAACGTTAAGGGCAGGTTCTGGCGTGTGAGAGAGAATAATAAGACAGCCCAAATATATTTTAAAAAAAATCGATTTTTCCCGGCATATTTAGCACTATATTTCGCAACTTTCGCGCATATTTCGCAACTTCCCGCAGTCTTCAACCGCATAAAATCACATAAAACCCCGCATGTTTTATCGCATAATCAAGGATTTTAGCCCGCATAATCAAGGAATTTAGCCCGCATAATCAAGGATTTTTGCCCGCGTTTTTCTGGAGGGTCTAGTCAGCTGGCGTTTGAGAGAGTTAAAAAAGCCCTCTGTGGTAAGCCGCTTCTGTATTCTCCTGACTTCTCCCTCCCTTTTGTGTTGCAGACCGACGCCTCGAACAGTGGGGTGGGAGCCATTTTGTCCCAGCAGGTAGAGGAGGTCGACCGCCCCGTTGTGTACATTAGCCGTAAGCTCGCCCAGAGGGAGGTGAACTACAGTACGGTGGAAAAGGAGTGCCTCGCCATACGGTGGGCGGTCGGCGCCCTGCGGTACTACCTCCTGGGGCGCCCTTTCACCCTCTGGTCGGACCATGCCCCGCTCCAGTGGCTCCACCGCATGAAGGATGCCAGCGCTCGGATCACTAGGTGGTATCTGGCGTTACAGCCTTTCAACTTCAAGGTGATCCACAGGCCGGGTAACCGGATGGTCGTTGCTAATTTCCTCTCTCGCTCNCGCTGGCTTCTAAGCACCATATCATTCAAGACAACTCAAACATACATTTCAAACATTTGCTAAAACAATATCTGAGAACTACAAATTAAATTTGAACTGTACTTACAGTTCAAATTTAATTTGTAGTTCTCAGATATTGTTTTAGCAAATGTTTGAAATGTATGTTTGAGTTGTCTTGAATGATATGGTGCTTAGAAGCCAGCGTTCTCACATTCATAAAAACCCTCTGTGACCGATAATATCAACGATAGCTGAACCCTCCCATTTCTTAAGACAGACAACGGACTCAGGGTTGGTCGTAAACGTCAACACACAGAAAAGGTTAAATATCTTAGGAGTAAGGAAGAATTATTCCCTAACACTTGTTACATTTTATCCATACATTTTTGATAAGTGGAGTAAACAATGTTATACCACACAGCCACCAGGCATAAGAAAAAAAAAGAAAAAAAACTTGTGAGAAAACCTTACCTTATTGGTGGAGGTGAAAATGGGAGACGTTAGCGGTTTCTGGCCGAAATCTCCCCGTTGGTTCAGGCAACACATCTGCTTAGTTAGGCCTGGAAAAGAGAACCGTTTGAGTGACAATAGGTCCTCAGGAAGTACTCAGGTCTCGTATTTGAGTAAAAGCATTAGTTCCAGAGTTTATCAATACTCTATTACAAGTAAAAGTCCTGCATTTTCTCAAATAAAAGTACAAAAGTATTAGCATAAAAATATACTTAAAGTGGCAAGAGTAAAAGTAGTCATTATGCAGATGCCCCCATTTCAGAATAATATATTATATGTTTGGATTATAATTATTGATGTTAAAGTGTTTATCAAAGCTGGTAAAGGAGCAGCTAGTTTTAATGACTTAGTATACTGCAGGGCTGCTTGTGAATTTACCCCAGGTGTAACTAAAGTCCTTTTTAAGTGTTGATTATATTTCACATTATCAATCCAAATCTGTAAAGTAACTAAAGGTATTAATTCAATAAATGTATTGGAGTAAAAGTACAGGATTTACCTCTGAACTGTAGAGTAGAAGTAAAAAGGTGTATGGAAATACTCAAGTAAAGTACAAGTATCTCAAAATGGTACTTAAGTACTGTACTTGAGTAAATGTACTTAGTTGCCTACTTCCCGCCTCTGGTGTGTCGGTTAGTGGGGGAGGGGCAATTTCTTTGTCCTTTCTAATCAAAAAGAAATAAAGCTCAGATCAGTGGGTTGTCTGTGTGTGAGTGAGGGGTTAATGTGGAGAAAAAGGGAGCAGTGTGGCGAGTTTCAGTGAAGGAGACTTACCGTAATGTCCACAGAAAGGCAATGAAGTCCACAGTTGCATCCAAACAGGTCCAGAGTGAACAAGATGAAATTCCTCCCACCGGCTCCAGGGATAAGCAAACCACTAGCAGTGCCTTGTTTTCCAGAAAAAAGTTTGCCAAATCCAGACGTTTCTTGGATCACTGCTTTCTTGACTTTCTTGACTTTTATAGTCCCCACTGTTTACTTCTCTTTTCAAATGCAAAAATGTCAATAAACAGAATGCAACTTCAGAATAAAGCCACTGTCACTCTTCTCTGTGATCTCCTCCATGCTGCTTGTGTACATTTTTTCTATCCCTCCCACAGTTTATAGGTGTGTCATTGATCTCCTTCCCCACCTTCATTTCCTGTCAGGGTGGACAAAGGCAATTCTGTACTTTTAATTTATTGTCCCCCTTTCTGCTAGAGTAACTTAACAAATATCCTTATGTTAACAAAATACTCATCTTTTAACAAGATGTTTTGTTGCCTGAAGTACTGTTTTCCGTACTTTATGCTAAGATGATATAAGCACCTTTAGCTGTACAGTAGCTACATATTTAGCATAGATACATATGAGTGGTATCAATCTTCTCATCTAACTGCTAGTATTTTCCCAACAATGTAAACTTATTTCTTTAAAGATAAGGAAGGCGTTTTTATTGCTTTACATTGAAAACAATGAATATGTATGGTGGATCTTATACAGTTTAAGTTAACTTAATTCAACACAAAATCAAATATGTATAATGACTGAACTAAGCGAAAAAAGGGGAACTTGGATTGTGGCTCAATGCATTGGTGCGCTGACCTTTGGATCAGCGGGACACTGCTTCAAATCCCGCTGCAGTCATCATTCTGCTGAGTCCTTGGGCAAGACACTTCACATCAAATTATCTCGTGATGATTACCCACAGTTTTGAATACGTAAATCACTTTGGATAAAAGCATCTAACAATTGACCTGTAATGTGAATGAAATGTAGTGACATGGGCAGTATTGCCATACAGTAGTATAATGTCTCATAGCTGATAATGGACAATTGGAAATGGTATTTTCCAAAAAATTTCAAAGAACGAAGAGATGACGTTGGGATTTAACAAATAAAATGTCAAAAGACAAATTTCTTTGTGAGCCTCTCCGCTCACACAGGGTTCAAATAGGGACGGAAAGAGCAGGTTGGTTGAACACAGGCGTTTATTAACTCCAAACAAAAATATACGCGGGTCTCAAACGTTGCCCGGGTGGGAACCTTCACAGGTCCTTTGGCGACCTTCCAGGATCCCGC